>NC_052502.1:62360312-62451483 GCF_016617805.1 Bactrocera tryoni | reverse complement strand
ATATAAAAAAACGCTTAAGAAACGGTCAAGAAACTTTCCTGCGATAAATTTACTTGTGCTAGTATGCAGCTCTAAAGAAATCTAGTACCAATTTAGTACAATAAAATGCGACTATGGCAAACTTGATTTTGCGAAGAAACATCAAATCAACAATTGTTTCTTGAAGGAAATCCAAAGTAATCGTGAAATCCATCCATCGTTCATTTTGAAATGTTGCATAAAACTTACCAATCATCAACAACATTTACTACATTGTGTAGTAACATATGTACATATGTATTACACACAAAGTTTATTTTCTTTGTTTATTCTCTATTCCTCTTCTAATGTGGATCAATCACAATGCGTAACCAGCTGTCAAAATTACTTGAAGAAATAATGTATTTTTTTTCTTGAGCAATTACTTAAGAGCTAGATACGGACCTTAAGGTCACACCGCAGTAGGCACGATACCCTGTCGGAGTCAATATTGGACCATTTTAGATTTGCAGTTCCTTTTAGTTACATCACTGCTTTCTATCATTGTGAATATTCACAGTGTACAAATCAAAAATTATACATCTATTACTTTTTCTATTACAACAAAATATTATGTACGTTTTCCTTTGAATTTTAATAAATATAGTTGGCCGCACGCGTTCGAAATAAAGCATTAAAAAAAGTTGAACTTTGGATCTACATAACTACTTTATAAAAGCAAATTCAATAGGCTGTGAGCCCAGTATACAGCATAATCAACAATAACCATGGAAATAGTAAAACGAAACATTGTTCCATTTTGCGGAGAAAAATATGGAATATGGAAGTTTCGAGTTAGAACATTTTTAGCTGAAATCGACGGTTCAAGGTTATATACGAAAATACCCCAGAGGATCCCGATGAAACATGGCAGAAAACTGAAAGGAACGCGAAAAGGGTTTGCAAGCAACGAAAGTACAGCTAAACAAATTTTCAGAAATTTGGATGGAATATATGAAAGAAAAAGTTTAGGAACACAGTTGGCTGTACGAAAGAAGTTACTCTCATTAAAATTCAAAAGTGAATCACAGCTATTGATTCATTTCAATGTTTTTAATGATTTGATAACTGAACTGTTAGCTTCGGGAGCTAAGATCGACGAGATGAATAAAGTATCACATTTGCTACTTACTTTACCATCACACAATGGCTCTCGAATTCACCAGATACGAATCCAATGGATTATTTTCTCTGCACCAGTCTCGAGATGCTGAAGAAAGCCCTTGTCCGTGAGTGGGCCAAAATACCGGCAAGTCACATTCGGGCAGCTTGTGATTCGTTTTTTGACCGTCCCAAGGCCATAGTTAAGGCAAAAGGGGATCATATCGAGCAAAAGTGAATTGGTCCTGAATTTATGATTATTTGCACACATTTTGTAATTTAAAATAAATAAAAATAATTTTCCAAACCGAATTTATGATTTTTTTAATTGGAGTGCCGCACCCTGTAAGAAACCTGATTATAAAAATATTTTAATAGGTTTCGTTGACTCTGATTGGGGTGGGAGTGAAACTGATATGTAGAAAGGGTACTACAGGATATTTGTTTCAAATATTTGAATCATGCTTAATTTGTTGGAATAAAAAGAAACAAAATTCTGTTGGTGCTTCATCGACTGAAGCAGAATATATAATATATGACATTATTTGAGGCTGTAAGGGAAGTTTTCTGGTTGAAATCATTGTAAAAAAGTGTAAAGGTTGAGTTGTTGGATCCAATAAAAATTTGTGAAGATAATCAAGGTTGTATATGTATTGCTAATAACCCTTCATGTCACAAGAGCAAAACATATTGATATAAAGTATCATTTTTCTAGAGAACAAATTGAAAATAAGCTAATTAGTCGTGGGTATACCCCTACAGATAAACAGTTGGCTGATATTTTGACGAAACCGTTACCTGCAGACCGATTCCTAAAATTGAGATGTCAAATGGGTTTATAATTTTCTTTTAGTTACATCACTGCTTTCTAGCATTGTGAATATTCACAGGGAACAAATAAAAAATTATACATCTATTACAACAAAATATGTACATTTTCCCTTGCATTTTAATAAATAAATATATATGTGAAGTTGGCCGCACGCGTTCGAAATAAAGCATTCAGGGGTGTTGTGGAATCTAATAGTTGTCGGAATCAGAATTGAAACCGATCAAAAAAAGTAGTACGTGTCATGAATTCAGATATTATTGGTTTGATATTCGAAACATAATTTGTATCGGTTTTGGGTGTCACGGAAACCAATTTTATCGGTTTTGCTATCAGAAACAAAGCAAATGTATTCATTTGCAAGTTTTGTCACATTAGTACACAGCTGGTTCGAACATTGGTTTCGCGTATATTCGAAAAGACGAAAATCCAATCAGATTCTGTGACACCATTGAAAATCAGAATTAGTTTGCAATTCTGACAGCTAAGCAATTCTGTCTTGAATTCCACAACACCCCTTGATTATAAGAAGTTGAACTTGGATCTAATTAATTTATAAAAGAAAGTTCAACAGACCACTATAGGCCATATAAACTGATCGATGGAAATCAGGCGCTTCAATGGAAACCCTTTTTATTTGACAAGGTGTCATCACTAAATTTAAGATGAATTATTGTTGATTATCTTCGATAAAATTGCTTATTTCGGACCACTATAATATGTATGTACCTGTCATTCAACTGACCGATCTAAAGCAAGAGAACAATTCCATGAAAGGTCTGTTTCCTTATGTAGTAATCTTAATCGACTTGACGGATATTATGGCTAATAAAAATAGCAAAACGTTTTCCCTTTGGATAATTTGTGATAATTTAATCAGAAGTGAAGCCCGTTTATGAGTTAAAGTTTCCACAAAGAAAGCAAATGTAAATTTTCAAGGTGTCGACGGCATCAACAGCTTTAAAGAAAGTAAATAAAACAGAAGTGTGAGTACACGTGCCACCCTGAGGGAGACTGCGGACGCACAGCTTTTTCCAAGCTCGAGGAAAAAGTTATAATTAAGAATGTATACATTAGGGGTGTATATATGGTATATACGTATGCACATAGGGTGATGTAAAATAATTTAAAAGTGAGGCAGAATTTGGTATAGTATGTACGTAAATTTATTTTTTTGGAAAGTTACCTGTATTGAGTCAATAGACAACATCTCAATCTACAAATTATGGTATTATCTTCACAAGAAAATATGAAGGAAGGTCAGAGTAAGCTTACCTTTGTCAGTCTTAATACTTATGTAAACAGTTAAAGTAGAGCTGAAAAGACTTTTATTTCAGTATAATTACTATAAAAACAAAAAACAATTTCAAGCTTTCGTCATCACATCCTCTTTACTTTCTTTCAAATAAAGTTTCGATGGGAGCTCTGCAATAATTTTTTTCTGATGTATTGAAGTGAACACAAAGGTAGAGTGCAAGTGGAGCTGAAACGTCTATTGGAGTGGACCTCCGTTGCTCGGAGCTGAATCTTAGACGACCCTTTAAACTTCCAGTATACTGCAGTATCTTCTTTGCGGTCTACGAAGTAGACATGGGAGAGACGCTGAAACAACTTGTTGGCTTTTGTTTAGTGAATATATGATGGTTCTGAAATACGGTAAGCTACAGATTTTTATCAAGGTTGTACCTGTTTTGGAAATTAAATCTTGGAAGAGTTTTGGTTGATAGTTGAAAATTTCGTGAGTAGTTGTGAATTATGTATGCTGACAAAATTTCAACCTCTTGGCGTAAATAGAAATACTATCGATTCCTGATAATCTGGATATATTTTCGGTTAATTTTGGAAATTATAGTGAGAAACAGAGAGGGCGGTTTGGCCAGGATCTAAAAGTGATGCAAGAAAGGCATTGAGGTTGATGGAATCGCCATATAATGACGATTTAACTAAACTTCTTTATTTAAATGTTTACCTTCTCCTAGCAAATGGCAAACAAATTATGTACTGAGTTGTCACCTGTCACATAATCGGCCCACCGCCAGGCGTCCAGCATGTAGTCCCCAATCTAACAATATATACACACTACACCTAATGCCCAGTATTCATGGCCTCGTTGTATCATCTGAAAGTGCGAACAAACATAATGTGTTCCGGTTACACCATTCGTAACTGCTGGCGACGCCATTTCCATGCGAACTCCTACTCCACAACGTCTCCGCCCACTATCCAATTTGCATAATTTGCGCACATTCGTGGCGTGTGTGCGTGTAACTGCACAAATAAAACTTCCCTGTTTGCGATGGAATTTTCAGTCAACACACGTAAGCACCCATCTATGGTAAATTCGTCACATTACGAGCGCATACATACATATACACCGGCTCATATCGTACGCACTCGTATACATATTCGTGTATGTAAAGCTTTATTTATCAACTTCCCATTGCACACGCAAGCCAAAAAATATAATTTCACCAGGAATTCAAGCAGACAAAGCCAAGCCATTCTGCGAAAGAAAAAATTCAAATGTTCTCATATACTTATTGTACTCCGCTTTTACTAAATTATTAAAAATTAGAATCCATAAAATATTGAAAATCCAGAATGTTTGGAGCGAAGATAATCGTACGAACTTTCGTAAGACATGATGACACAGCTTGGATCTCATACCTTCATCCAGGTGAACTAGCTGGAATCAATGTTAGTCACCTCAACAAATTTAGTATAAGCTGAAGGCGCTTTGTCGGCTGTATGACGGTGGCGATGAGTATTTGAAAGATATTTGTAGTAAGCAACCTTCAATTAAATGGGATACACTCAAAATATCGAAATTCAAAATGCCGACACATCAAAAAACCGACAAAATTTAAATATGCAGCCAAATCAAAATACCGACAAATCAAAATACCGACAAATCAAAACACCGACAAATCAAAGTACCGACAAATCAAAACGCCGACAAATCACAATACCGATAAATAAAGAAAAAGTGGCGTTGTTCGTTCGAGGCGCACGAACACGCTCAGGATCATAACCCTTAATCAGTAGAATTCTCTTTCTGTGCTTCGATAGAAATAAGGGCAGACAAAATTTAATATTTTTCACTTGTCGGTATTTTGATTTGTCTGCATTTTGATTTTTCGGATTTCTGTTTTGTCGGTGTTTTGATTTGTCGGTATTTTGATTTAGCTGCAAATTTAAATTTTGTCGGTATTTTGATGTGTCGGCATTTTGAATTTCGATATTTTAAGTGTATCCCAAAAAACCACCATAATATAACTAAATCTTTTTAAACAATACCAGCACAATTCGTTCACCAGTTCCAAAAAGTGGATTGAACTGAGTGTTATCCGGATTCCGCCCCTCGAACTAAATGCTGTATGTACAGCGAAGACCGTACTGGAGAATTTAGAGTGCTATCTGCAGAGTGTGCGCCTCACGAACTCTTAAGCGACAAAAGCAAGAACACCCGGTTTTACATGGAGATATAGTGAAGGATGAAGATAACTTCATTATTTTGTTCCAGAGTCCAATGGAGAGTCACGAGTCACCCGAGAGCACAGCGCCATCAAAACTAAATTCAAATTAAATTTTTTTTTTTCAATTCGAAACTTACATATGTGACTAACAATGACTTTTTCGGTTCTTAGCTCGAATTCTCGTTGAACGAAATTTTGCGACAATAAAGAAGTAATCTATGTAATATCTGCCTAGAAGCAAAAGATAAGCTTTTCTCGGTCTGGACAGAGAACAAAAAATTTCACCAGTTGCCTCTGCCAGTTCGTGATTCCATCTTCATCAATATTCAACGGCTCTAAGAAAGCATGTCCAGGCACGATGGCAACTAGAATGATTAATAAAATAAATTTTCCAACAAAATGCCGTTGTTCAACGACTTTGGTTTTTATTGAGAGACATTTTATACATAAGGTACTACTACTTTTTACCTAGTTGTTTTACAAGTTAAGTTAGGTAAGGTTTTATGACTTATTTCCGAGACGAGAATAACACTTGGACAGTTAAAGTCGAGGCATTTGTTAAACCAAAAGCTTTCAAATTCCATGTCATTTATAGACAAAGTGCCTTGAACCCGACCCAAATCTGCTTTAGAGACTTATTGCGCTTCCAGCGTTTTTACACCAACTATTTACCAAAGTATCGGTGGTATTTTTTTCTTATGTCAACAAATATCCGACATAAATTTATAGTTTTGACGAAACCAGTATAAACAGTTAAACGAACGCAGACTATTTGAGCGAGTCAATGTGGCAATCTAGTCTTTAATCAATATGACTTACGAAAAGTATACGCTTTATTCATTCTCTGAGTCCTTCCGTTGTAGTCCTTTTCAGCACAATGTTTCGCTGTATTCCTTACGTAAATGCTATTGTACAAATTGAGAATTTTCTTTTTAATTGCCTTGATAGAATGGACTTGTGGAGTACATGGCGAGTTGGGTGACTTTTTCATGTCTTCACAGCTCATTAAATTGAAATTGAGAAAGCGCAGTAATTCACAGGAAATTCCCAAGCGCAGTACAACAATGACGTTGTAAAAAGACGAGCGCAAATATAAGAAAAGCTACGGTACATGAGCACACGTATAACCGAAGTACACTAAAGAAGAAGCCCAAGACGACGAGCAAATTAAGCGCTGCAAAACAGTTTGCTCTTGCAAAAGCATCGTAAATTATCGACGTTGAGGTGGCGAATGACAGAGAGTGCGGCGCGTAGGAAACTTTATTAACAAAACATAATAAATGAGCTCCAACGGCGAGTGATGAAAGAACGTCCGATAGCAGAGGTACGAACTCGCGCTGGCTCGGCTTGAGCGCAAGGGATGGTGCGAAATAATAACACAGCTGTCGACACTTAAAATGCCATTACGCTGAAGGCTGAGGTCTGCCAAAAGAAAATGCCACGCTATAGACTTATGGTTGGAGGCCAACTCGCTCCTGTGGATTGGTGTCTGCGAAGCATATACATATGTATGTATGTAGCTCGAACGCGTGGTCAGCAATTTCCTTGACTCGAAACTTGCCGTTAGTTCTTGTTGCATAGGCTTTGTATTTGTATTGTCCACAGTCTGCGAAGCTCCCTATAAGAACAGTGACAATCATTTTATCGGTTTTCAGTCACAGCTGAAAAAATTGTGTCAGCGCGTAGAATAAAGTTTTCATAATTTTCTTAAAGGCAGTATGCTAAAACTTATGCATAGAAATGTATGTATATGTATGTGTGAGTTTTCATCGCTCTTTAATACATGCATAAGGCATTGATTATCTATATATGTATGTATATACATTAGGGTGTTTTTTTCTTTGAACTATTAATTTTTTTCAGTCCCGTCACGAAATTTCCTTGGTAATACCCTAAAAAAAATTCCCTTAATATATAGAATTTTTATAGATGGTATGTATTAAAAAATCTATGAAAATTGCATAGAGCCTTGCTTAAAAAGCTGAATATCTCGAGAAGTGTTAATGATAGCCATTTTGGCCTCGAACCTTTTTTATAGCAAATAAAATTTCCTACAAATTTGTCGTCTACATTTTTTCTATAACTCCTGTCATTTACGAGATATATACAAAAAAATGCGAAATTCTTAGAAAAATCGGGTTTAGAGCCCCGTACTACCTCGCCGGTGTGAGTTACGACTTTGTTGCACGAGGCACTTTTGTAGAGTGAACAATTCTAAGAAATATGCGTCTAAGGTCAAAGCGATGCCATAAAAAACCTTTGATCTGTAGGAATTTAAAGATAAAAACTCACGATTGTAGTGTATTTTCTATGGACAATTTTTACAGGCCTTGGTCCAGTTCTTAATGTTAATATTAAGGGCTAAAATTTTCGGGGAATTGTTTTTAGGGTATTTCCAAGGAAATTTCGTGACGGGACTGAAAAAAATTTATAGTTAAAAAAATACCCTAATATACATATGTATATATAATATGATGCATTGCTGACAATAAATTCATCACAGCTGAAAATTATGAGTTTTGACTCGAAATCTTTCACGAAAGAAAAATTCATTGATAAAATATGTATACTACAGCTCATCGTTGCAGCGACTGGGGCATACCTTGTTGCTAAACAATAAAGGACCATTAATCTTTCAGAAAACCTTTCTCTTAATGCCGAGTTGTTGTGATTTGCCTTGCCTCCGCACCAGACAGGACGGTAATGTTGCATGCCTTGCAGAGTTTATACTTTATTCGTCGAGAAAGCATTTAACTTTTCAATTGCCTATTCAGTCAAAAGTATCATCTGATGGCAAAAGTGAGTTTGGAATGGATTTCAATGCTGTCATTGTTGTCGGTGTTAATGCTGCTTCCAAGATTGACCAAATTATCTACGACCTCAAAGATATGATGGTCAACAGTGACGTGTGAGCCAAGCCGCGAATACAATTATAGCCTTGACAGACGGCAGCGTTAATCCGGATTAACTGCGCACTTAATCAGATCCAAATTTGTAGGTGACAGACGGCAGCTATGCGACTTGAAACTCTCATAAACAGCTCATTGTCCTTTTTATAATATTTTCAATGAAAATTGATAGAAGATAAACATTACGGTTGTTAGCCAACCAATTTTTACTAAACCATTTTTTATTACAAAAGCATATCAACACATTATTTTTAAAAATGCATTATAACATAGAAGTTTTATTGGTATTATATTGAGAATTTAATAAACAGCTGCCAAGGTTGCTTGTATTTCATTCACAATAGATGAAAATTGGCCATTTTTAACAATGTTGCCAACGAAAATCTCACAAACTCCCTAAAATTTTGAGAGTTATTTTTGGATTCAGCAACGGAGTTAGCTGTGGTAACTCCTGAATTAATCCCGAAAAATGCAATTAATCTGGTTTAACGCTGCCGTCTGTCAATGCTATTACTGTTTTTTTGAAGACAGGAGATAATTCTTCTTGTATCAATTTCAAATGCACACGTTGTCAGAGCCTTTGCCACATTATCCAGGTTGGAAAAAGTAGATCTAACGGCGCGGTTGTTGAGGCTGATGTCTATATTGTCGATAGAACTACATATATTAGCCAGATTTCTCTGCTCTACGTGCGTTTTTCACCAATAAATGGATTGAAAAACGGCTAAATTAAAATTCACTTTGAAACGTATTTGATATACGGACATATATTATATTTAGCCACTCCTTTCTTACAATTAAATTTATATTTACACCCAATAATAATGGCACAAAGTTTGAAGGAAACGTCCAAGACTCTATAAAATATATACATAAATGATCAGCGTGATGCGCTCAGCTTTTGAGATATCGATCTGCAGGTTGTGCATACGTTCTTTTCTCCCCAAGAAAATATTTGTGGGAACCACCGATATCGGCCTACTATAGCATATAGCTGACTGATTGAACTCAATTCCTTGTATGGAAAACTATTTTATTTTTCATTCGTCACGAAATTTCTCGTAGATTATTATATAAATCATAGCTACAATCTCCGAAGTAATTGTTTAGATCGGACCACTACTATCAAGAGCTTTCTGTAGGGTAGCAGTTTCTTGTAGGGCTGTTAGTCACTTTTCAGTAGTAGTAATTAATGCAATTTTAGTTGCCGCTGTAGTAGTGTGCCATAGTCATAGGTTTTGTGACATATCAATTAATCCTCAATTAATTTGTAGGCACAGCTGGACACTTAATTAGATGCATTAGAAATTTAATTTAGTTACAGCTAGTACGGGGTTACAACATGTCGCCAGAGTGTCAGCACACGTCAAGCTGTGAGGACGCAAACATATCGTTCGATAGATAACGCTAGTGTATGTGTGTCAATAAAATCTTACAATATCGTGCTTTAAATTAATTCTGCCCACGAGCGCTACATATCTATATGTACGGGGCTATGAGTTTTATGAACTTTGCGAACCAATAAAGCCAATGTAAAGTGGGTTCACTCAATAAATTCTCACAATGCGGGCGCCCCTTTTTATACACTCATTGACTATAGAAGCGTTTATCGATGTCAATTTATTGACTAGCTCATATAAAAGTGGTCGAGCCTGTGGCCTACATACACACGAGCACATACATACATATATAGATGTATGTAGTTCACGAGCTAACAGCACACATTTCGCACAACTTAGCAATGGCTTTGCAATGCCGCAATCAACCCCCACACAAGCATCCAGGCGCATTTATGTCTGGGTGTGCGAGTATTTGTGACCTAAATCGCAAAATTTTGGCATCGCCATCAAAGTGGCCGCCATTTTTAATTTGTAGCTCTTACCTCCGCCACCTACAAACACGTACCACCGTCCTTCCTCGCCGTCGTGGTCCGACCACCATTTGTTGCATCCTTACGAGTTGGCCAAGTTGTTGCTAATGTTGTATAGCATTGACGACCCAACCGTAGCCGCAAAGCAAAGTAAGCAGTCGTAAGTGTGCAAGTTCAATATGTATACTTGTTGGCTTGGGTATTGCTATAGGCATTTTTGGGTGATGCAGGCAGGTTGACGTGTTTCGCCAATACAATATCCTTTCTGCCCTAAATCTTATCAATTTGACATTTTTGTCTTCTTGGATTTTCGTAATTTATTGCGAAAGTTGGTGCTGCAAGTAGAATGTGGCATGTGTGAAGCTGGAGTAAGAAGATGTATCTACATACATATATGTATGTGTATACATATATGTAAGTAGATACATTTTCGATTTGATCTGTGTATTTTAGATCTTTGAGAATAAAACACCTAGCCACTTTGATATGATATTTATTATACCCTGAAGAGTGATATTAATATTTCCACGATGTTTGTAACACTCAAAAGCAAATCCCGGAGACCCCATAAAATATATGTATGTATATTATATATAAATAAGGTGACATTGTATTTATTTTGAAAATTCTTTATTTATTCTTTCAAATCAATTTCATCCCCTTCAAAGTAATCCCCTCTCGATGCAATGCACCTATGCCAACGGATTTTCCTATCTTCGAAACACTCGTCGAAGTCACTTTCTGGCATGGCCTTCAGTTCCGCCTTCGCTGCGGCTTGAATCTCCTCTATCGTATAAAAACGGTGTCCCCGGAGCGGTCTTTTGAGCTTAGTGAACAGCCAGAAGTCGCACGGCGCCAGATCAGGTGAATACGGTGGTTGCGGAACGATATGGGTTGAGTTTGTGGCGAAATGATCACGAATTACGAGGGCAGTATGGGATGGTGCATTATCGTGGTGTAAAAACCAAGAATTGTCTTTCCACAATTCCGGCCTTTTTAGGCGGATAGCGTTACGCAAACGACGCATAACGTTCAAATAATATTCGCCTTGTTGACTGTTTGACCGGTTGGAAGGAATTCATAATGCACAACACCACGATAATCGAAGAAACCAGTCAACATGACCTTGATTTTTGAGCGACTTTGGCGCGATTTTTTTGGTCTCGGCTCTCTTTTGGCACGATATTCGCTCGATTGATCGGTTGTTTCGGTGTCGTAAACATGGATCCAAGTCTCATCGCGAGTTATAATGCGTTTCATGGCATCCTGGTAGTCGGAAAGCATCGTTTCACACACTTCAATACGACACCTTTTTTTCAAAAAATTCAATGTTTTCGGTACCAGTCGAGATTTGGCGCGCTTGAGGCCCAAAACATCCTTCAAAATGGTATTGGTTGAGCCTTTCGATATGCCAACTTCATCAGCAAGGTCTCTAATTGTTAATCGACGGTTTTCCAACACCAAATTTTTGACTTGTAATTTTGCAACTGATGTTAGAGGCTGTTCCTGTAAAAATTTCCTAACGTGTAGGATTTTTCATAGACAAAAATCACAATTAAAAAAAATTACAAAAATATCTGTTCGTAATGGAAAGTTTTTGAACTCAAATACGTAATTATTACACCTAAAATACCCACAGATCTCTTAGCACACCAGTCGCAAATTTTTCCTTCAGCTTTGTTGAGTAGTGTAATCCAAGAAAAAAGCTACAGCAAAGGAATATAATTTTAATTTTAACTTCCTCTGATATATGAATACGTAGTTTGCCTTTTATATTTCGGAGGCTTGGCAAGCTAAATATTGCAATCCGGCAACTCACAACTTTATCGTAAAATTTGACATTTTTAATGTTATCATACTCAGAACGTTTGCTCATATGAGCGCAACTTGTATTGTCTACAGTATGTTAAAATATTCATCTCGGCCAACAAATGGAATTAACACAACAAGATTGATTTTTTGCCGATAAAGCTCCATGAAGGACCAGTGTTTATCGATGGTATGGTGAATTGAATCTAAATCGTAGATCCGAATTCCGTTACTGTTGTCCGAAATTAGTTGTTGTTTCGGAACTATTGATGCTGTTGTGGCGGAATAAAACTCCACATTAATTATTGAACGTTTATTTATTAAGATAATTCGACAAGTGTAGAAGTACTTGTTGGCGTCTGTACAAGAAGTGACGCTTCTTAAAAGCTAAAAACCAGAGATAAAGAGATCCCCAACTCTCCTGTCACTGGAAATGTGAGAACCGCTCACCTACCGAACTTTGACGCTTTGCAATTGGAATGACTGGAACGGCCAGATTGAAATTATACCAAAAATATATGTGAACGGAGGAATTTGTTGCCGCCGTTCATGATCGCTAATAAAAATTTATACACTGAAAATCAGAGAAAATGCGAAATTTAAATGTATTTCATGAAACGTTTTGCATAGTAGAATTATATTTTAATTACAAATGATTAAAAACATTTATTAATTGAGAACGAACAGGCTGAATTCACCTTATTAAGTATTGAAAGATCAAACGTTAGTTGTTTTAAAATACCATAAAATCATAAAAAAGGATTTAAGTAGTTTCGCCATATATTAGAAGTCCAATATATAATATTTTGCAATCGTAGTAAATGTTGGGTGTCTTAATTTAAATGCCCAAAAATTCTTATTTTGTTCGTTCAGGCCATAATGGAAAATTTTATAAAAAACGCTTATTTTGAGGCGCTCTCACACTGGAATAAGTTGGGCATCCCATTATCCCTGCTAAAAACTAAGAATTGAATTGAAACTGTAACCTACCAGAAAGCATATCAAGAGAAAGAATATAATAACTGACAAACAGTGCTGCCAGATGTCATACTTTTTGTCTGTGTGCCCACACATTGTCGAGAGAAATTAAAAAACAAAAAAAAAACGATCGTGGTGTCTCGAAACACTTCTATAACATGGTGTGAGGTGGTAAATTGTGCATTTATGCGTATGTGCCTGAAAATGAACAGCAGTCGACTGGATGGGATTTTCAAGATAAGCCGAATTCGACAAAAGATGAGATGTTGATGCACGAAGCACTTCAAAGCAATTGGATGCCTGTTTTTGAAAAAAGTGAACATATCGCAACCATATCACTAGATCAAAGCAGAACCGTAAATTCCGATTGATACACAATTATTTGTTTCTCAGTTGTTTTTCTAGAAATCAAAAAAAACCAACCGCTGAAGATGGTTCTCTTCACCACGGCAATGCGAGCTCTCATACATCGCCTGAAACAACTGCATTATTGAGCGCTCAAAGCATCGATTTGATGAGTCATTCTCCGTATAGTTCTGACTTGGCACCGAATGACTCTTTTTATTCCAGTACGAAATTAATAAACTAAGAGGTCAACGATTTTTGACATCTGAAAATGCGTTAGAAGCGTTCAGAAGGCATGTTTTGAGGACACTTTGTACAGGTAGCAAAAGTGCTTCGACAACTGGTTCAAACGCATGCATAAGTTTATAGATCTTAATAAATTATTGTCATTGACTACCGTGTTTATAAGGTACTTCTGCATACTTCCTTAATAATGGAGAAATAATAAATGAAGTTTTATTTGTTTGGAATAAATCCAAACAGCGTCTTGGTAAAATTATGAAATTACGCTCAATAACAGCTCTGACGAAAACCTTTTGATTTTCTGACGAAAAACGTTTGAATAAAATTCAAGTTTGGATCCCCAACCCTAATTTAACTTTATTGACTAAGGTTTATTTCTTGATTTCCAAAATCGATTGAATTAGGGTTAAGCTCAAAATGCCTAGTTTGAAAATCGCCAAATTCAATATCTTTCCAAAAACATTAGCTTAGACTAGAGAACCGCTTAGAACTCTTTTTTCTTTATTCTAAATAAGACTCCATTGCCAGGATCGAGAACTTCGATTTATGGTCCGACCTCACGGATAGGCCAAATGCTTTTTAACCCATGCATAAAGGGCATATACTGTGCCCAAAAAATTTGTAGGTTGGTAGTACTGTTTGTCACACTTATGTCAAATTTTATGTCAAAATATTCATTAGAGTTTGAGATACGTGTCGTTTTATGAGCTGCCAAAAGTGAGCTTTTCGGTTTTTGCGATGTCGAAATTTGTTGAGCAAAGAATTTGCATTAAACTTTGTTTACGGAATCAATTTTCTGCTGCGGATACGTTGAGGATGGTGCAGAAAGCCTTTGGTGATGAGGTTATTTCTAAAAAAAATGTTTACAAGTGGTATAGTGAGTTCCAAGCCGGCCGTGAACGTGTCGAAGACGAAGAGCGTCCAGGGCGACCATCAACCTCAACCGACGAAGCTCACGTTCAACAAATCAAAGATTTGGTGTTGAAAAACCGCCGATTAACAATAAGAGACCTTGCTGATGAAGTTGGCATATTGAAAGGCTCAGCCAATACCATTTTGAAGGATGTTTTGGGCCTCAAGCGCGTCAAATCTCGACTGGTACCGAAAACATTTAATTTTTTGGAAAAAATACGTCGCGTTGAAGTGTGTGAAACGATGCTTTCCGACTACCAGGGTGTCAGGAAACGCATTATAACTGGCGATGAGACTTGGATCTATGCTTACGACCCCGAAACAACCGATCAATCGAGCGAATATCGTGCCAAAAAAAAACCGAAACCAAAAAAATTGCGCCAAAGTCGCTCAAAAATCAAGGTCATGTTGACTGTTTTCTTCGATTATCGTGGTGTTGTGCATTATGAGTTTCTCTAACTGGTTGACAGTCAACAAGGAATATTATTTGAACGTTATGCGTCGTTTGCGTAACGCTATCCGCCTAAAAAGGCCGGAATTGTGGAAAGACGATTCTTGGGTTTTACACCACGATAATGCACCATCCTATACTGCCCTCGTAATTCGTGATCATTGCGCCAAAAACTCAACCCATATCGTTCCGCAACCACTGTATTCACCTGATCTGGCGCCGTGCGACTTCTGGCTGTTCACCAAGCTCAAAAGACCGCTCCGGGGACACCGTTTTTATACGATAGAGGAGATTCAAGCCGCAGCGAAGACGGAACTGAAGGCCATCCCGGAAAGTGACTTCAACCAGTGTTTCGAAGATTGGAAAATCCGTTGGCATAAGTGAATTGCATCGAGAGGGGATTACTTTGAAGGGGATGAAATTGATTTGGAAGAATAAATAAAGAATTTTCAAAATAAATACAATGTCACCTTAGTTTTTGGGCACAGTATATTATTCATGTATATGTATGTATTTATCTCGAAAAGTTATTAAAAGCACATTTTTCAGTATTTGAAATCATTAAAATGCACGTACTGATATTGTTTTTCGAAGCTGTACATGACAAAAGTCAAAATATTTCCTTGCAACGCTATAATTGTAAGCAACAAACTGAACACATTTTTTGCAATTTCTGCAATATTTGGACGTGTCTACAAATCTTTATTATACAAAAGCTATGTATACATAATTCTTTAGAAAATAGCTGAAATTGTGATCGTAAGAGTTTATGCTATAGACACCGCGCTCGTTTCATATGAGTATATAATTACTTTACATAAGAAGTCTCACATATGTACTGATATTTAGGATATAAAATCAATCATAGAGCCGAAAAGTTTAGCAACCAATTTGTGCAAGAATGTAATTTTAATCGACAGTTTGTTTGACAGATTTGTATACGATTTGATAAATTTTTTCGAAAATTGCCTCCAAATTTGATGAATTATCTCATCATATAAAAAAGTTTTCCAAACAAGAAAGTGATTTGGTCGATCAGTTTGTATGACAGCTATGTACTATACTTCTCCGATCTTAACATTTTTTTTGGATTGTAGCGATGCTTTGAATAATTATCTGTGCCAGTTTTCGTGAGAAAATTAAAATGTTTCGAACAGTCACGTGCTCGCCTTGGTATATGCGTACTGAAAATATCCATAAAGATCTTGGTATTGCTATGCTAAAGAGAGAAATAGAAGACTGCTTAACGAAATTTACACCTAAACTCCGAGATCACTCAAACCGTCTGAATAATACATTGGTACATTCGTGCGATCAAACACGCCTTAAAAGAAGAAATATGCCAAACCAGCTCAATTACTTGTTTGAGCTGTCTAGTTATACCCTTGCAACCAGTTACTACAGAATATCATGGTTTGTTCACCTAACGGTTGTACGTATCACCTAAAACTTAGCGAGATAGATTTAGGGTTATATATACATAAATGATCAGGGTGACGAGAAAAGTTGAAATCCGGTTGACTGTCTGTCCGTCTGTCCGTGCAAGCTGTAACTTGAGTAAAAATTGAGATATCTTGATGAAACTTAGTATGTGGATTTCTCAGTGTAAAAAACCTTCGAGTTCGTAGATGGGTGTAATCGGACCACTGCCACGCCCACAAATCACCATTAACCGAAATATATGAAGTGCCATAACTAAGCACCTAATTGAGATATAAAACTCATACTTGGCACAGGGAATCGCAGTAGGTAGGGGCACCTGTGGGAAAAAAATTTTGGAAAATTGGGCGGGGCCCCGCCTTCTAATAAGTTTAATGCGCATATCTCCTAAACCGCTAAAGCTACAACAACCATGCGCCAGATACGTAAAAATTTGCCGCCAGGATGGTATGAGAAAGCTTTATGGGAGCCGGTGTGAAAATTGGACGATGGACGTGGTAGCGTCTGCTTTTTGGTCTCGGGGCCCGACTGACCGATTTCGACATACTTTGGTACATGGCATTTTTTTCATATTCTTATGTCACGTTGTGAAAATGAGCGAAATTGGACAACAACCACGCCTACATCCCATATAGCACAATTTTAAATTTCATTTGATTTATTCAGTTTCCGGAACACAAATTAAGAAGCAATTAATATAACGGGATTAAACTTTGCACTAATAATGTCTTTAGTGTGTGCCAACATATGTCCAAAAACTGTTCACGCCTCTACGTACCCCGGTACCTATAGTTGACTTTTGATCGAAAATATCGGTCAAGAGCCCGAGACATACATATATGTAATTGAAATTCAGGATAATCCTTCTCTTATAATGGTATGTCTGTATGTCAAAATCGGAATGAATCGGACCAATACTTCCATACTTTCCTTAGTCCCCATATATTTAATATAAAGATAATGGAACATCCGTCTGACTTTACTCTATATGATTCGTTTTTAGTATGTGACATGTTAACAGTATATGGTATTCGGAAAAATATTAAAAAAACTTCCCCAACTTCCATATACTATATGTAATGGTTTTCGTTTTTCTAACAAACCTTATGTGGCTGTCAGCATATAAATTATATAGCATGTACATATACATATATGTAATGGGCTGTCAAAAAAGTCTTGCGGTATTTTTAATGAATTTTTGATGACTCATGCCCAGCTCTTGACCGATGCTACGGCTGCTACTATGCCGGTCTCTTTCGACCAATTAAGCGATTTTATCGCAATTTTCGACGACACCGCCTCTACACCAGAACGAAAACGTTGAAACCATCGTTGTGCGGTGGAAATGGAAACTGTATCGGGTCCATAAACTGCACAAAATTTATTGGCGGCTTGAGATTCATTTTTGCCTTTAACGTAGTAGTACTGTAAAATATGCCGTATTTTCTCTTTATTTTGCTCCATGTTTGCGACGCTATAACTCACGAACGACTTAAAAGAAACGACAATCAATCAAACACGTGTTAGCGCGTGAAATGAGCTTTCCAAAAAGGTATAGCATGACCCGATGCGACGAACAAAACTAGAACTACGCGCTTTCAGCGCCAACTAGCGAAAATACCGCAAGACTTTTTTGACAACCTATTATATAAAATTGCTTTGATTTCGGTCCTCAGGTTGACGTTTTACATCTTAAGGTATTTCCCTTGCTTTGCTTCCTGAAAGTTGCAAGAGTATAAAATGTTCAGTTGCACCCGAACTTAGTCCTTCCTTACTTGTTTTTAAATAGATTTAAGATTTTAGAACTTATTGTTAGGCTTTTAAAACAAAAAGCAGATCCAATAAATAAATAAATATTGTAAAAAAAAGACATTAGTAAGGATACCTTGGTAAATAAAATTGTATGGGGTAGAAAATAATATACATACATATATCTGGTATATACATAGTATGTACACTTAGAACCGTATAATATATTTGTACATAAAGTATTGCCGTCTTGATTCCGCAAGCAGTGCGCGTCTTTCTTATCAGCCTCGTGGTACAGTGACATCGAATAGTATCAGTAATATCTCTTATGCCATGTACATAGTACAAACATACTTATACACATGCCTTCACATATAGATTCAAGCGAACATAAGACCTTCATACAAATCTACATAAAAGTGATAATGAAAGTGCATGAATTAAACGAATTTAATCGCATAAAATAAGTATAAATATGGGTATCAATGAGCAGCTGTTATGTCTACAATGCAACTGGTGTATGCTTGTATGTAATAAAGTTTGTATATACGCATATAAATATCTGAGCTAAATGCTCGCGCCAATTTCTTTAACGTGCTAGAGATACTCGGGCCACTTCCCATACTCTCTGCGAGACGAAATAAATTGCAATGGAAAGCGCAATGGCTGCACTCGCGCAATTTCAATTCGATCGCCAATCTTGTACATTCGATCAGAGATCAACAGAGCGACGAGCCGACACACCACTTGATCCGCATTTAGTCTTTAGTTTTGCTTCTCTTACGTTGCGTGTTGAGTGTCGCGGGTGCATCTCGTAACAAACGCACATAAAACTGCAATTTAGTGCGCTGTTAAAAAACTTACATATAATCCTATTTCCGGAACTCGGTAATCAAGTGTTGCTAGTGTTTTGTGCTTCATACTTTTCAGGATACATATAGTCTAGTATTTATCTTCAGTTTGTTTATATTATATATTATAATTATTGATACAAATATTTGTCAATAGAAAAAAATTTATTTTCAATTTGGCATCTTGATGAATATAATAATATTAATTTTTAATGAATAGGGCATATGAAGTTTGGGTGTAACTTCACGAGGAAAAAGTCGGAGACCCTATAAAATACATACCTATGTATGTATATACATATAGGCATTTTCACAAAAAGGTCCACCACGCGTGCAAAATTCAAACAGTTCCTGAAAACTTTCTGTTGATGAATAATAAATCTCAAATGTGTTAATTTTATAAATATAAAGGAATTTTTATTTTCTTCTAATTTTGAGCCGAAATATACAACGAATACACAAAATTTACAAAAATCTGACTTTTTTGACCAAATATACCAACGGTTTTCCTTGTTAAATTCCCTAATTCAAAGTAATACTATGATGTTTTTATAATTTAAAAATCTTCTGCTGATAGTAACATAATGTTCAACAAGCAGACAGACTGAGTGGAGATCGAATAACGGTAGTTTTTTGTGTTTGCTTCTGCTTATATTCGTATGTCGCGTCCGTTACCGAAAAACATCATTTATTGTTCTCATTAGTGAACAAAGTGTTGAAGTGTAAATTGCTTTCAGACTAAAAGCAGATACATCATTTCACTTAAAAAAAGTAATAATTGGCTCTCGGCAAAAACGATTAAAAAAATTTATTGGTGTTTGAAATTCGTCGCGTCCGTTACCGTAAACCTTAAATATTAAATAAAGTTGTAGAAATTGCATAAAATTAAAATTTTATTGATGGCAAAAACGGCAAAAGAAACAAGAAAAGTAATAACAATGAAGTATAGAGAGAAAATTAAAGAAAATGAAAGAAAACGTCGAGAAATGGCAGGAATACAAGAAGAAAGAAGCAAAACGAAAGCAAGAGTACCGAAAAAGATTATCGCAAAAAATGAAAAGTGATAGCAATTTATTAGAAAAGAAGAAAGAAAAGGACCGTGTTAGATAGCAAGTTTTGCGGCAAAAAAATAGCATAAATAAGATTGACAATTTGAATTGCGAAATTTACAGCTGTAAACAAACGATGGGAAAAGCAATTAAAAAAGTTGAGGCTGCGCTACCTAAAAACCTGAATAGAAAAATAGCTATCCTCAAATCTTTATGCAATAAATATATTAAGCCAACAGAAACGATGAATGAAAATACAACCAAGTCATCAAAAAGCCAGATGCGCGAAAAATTAATTGAACAATTCTTTTTGCAAGATGGAATCAGCGTTCAAGCTCCTGGGAGAAAGGATACAATGATAATCAATGGGAAAGTAGCCTCAAAACGTTTTATGCTTATGACCTTAACAGAAGCATATCAACTTTTCAAAGCCGAATATACCGAAGAAAAAGTCTGCAAAACTATTTTTATTCGTTCTAAGCCAACTTACATTCAGTTAATCAATAATTTACGACACAATATGTGTATCTGTAAGTACCAAGCAAATTTTATTTTTCTACTAGAAGGCTGTACAAAGATTATACCGCAGATTCCTGCCAAAGCTGAATTATTTCTTACATCAGTTTGCTGCGACGTTATGAATAAAAAGTGCATGGCTAATAATTGTGACAGCTGTGTACGCGATATTAAAGACGATCTAGTTCCAATATAGTTTATTAATAAATTTAATACGCAAATCAAATGGAAACAGTGGAGAAAAGTAGATGATCGCATAACTTTAAACTACACTATTGGTCCATTAATCGACTTAATTCATGATGAAGAGATTCAGCTACCAGCTTTTAAAATGCATTGTTTTGTTAAACGTCACCAACAAAATTACTTTGAAACTAAAAAAAAAAATGTAGCAGCTAATGAAATTGTTATGCAAGTTGATTTTGCTGAAAATTATCGCTTGACATTCCAAGACGAAGTTCAAGATGCCCACTTTAGTTATAGTTAAGAGTTTGCATTGGTTTTCATATTTCGACAGTAAATTTATTGAAGTTGCTCGGACCGCCTATTCATTAAAGAAAATAATTAAAATATACCATACTAAAAACTAATAACTTTCTTCTTAATTTTTTAAGTCATTTTTACTAAAATGTTACTTGAATTTTTAATTTACGTTATTGGTTTGCTTAATTTTCAATAAAATTGAAGTGTTATAATGAAAAAATTGTATTTCTTTCTTCTTGGAAGATTTTGTCGCGTCCGTTATGTCGCGTCCGTATTTCTTCTATACTCAATTAAAAAAAACTAAGGGAAAATTAACATATTTCATAAACCTACGAATAACAGTCATCTGTTCGCATTTATTAATATATATATTTTTATATATATATAAATCCTTAATTTGCTGAATTTTGTATATTTCTGAATGCGCCTCAAAAAAACTTCTATTTTTTGTCGCGTCCGTATCACTTTATAATTGCTTATAACTACGTACTTATTTGTAGTAGAACCTTCCCGTATATATTAAAATCTAGTACTGCGTCAGCCCTTCAAAACAATGTCAATATATATAAACTTTTCCTTTGTCTTCTTTGTTTTGGACGCACTTAAAAGCGTACGAATGTCGCGTCCGTTACCGTGAAAATGCCCATATGTAAAGTATAGAAAAAAAATTAGGACGATGAACTCAGTCGTTTAAGCCATGACAAACTGTCTGTCCGTCCGTATTTTTGTATATACGCGAACTATTATAGTTCCTTAGTTTTTAAGTTATCGATCTGAAATTTTGCTTGTCATCTTCTATCAACGCTATCTGTAGAATGGGATCGGATCGTTGTTATCCTCTCCTCGTGTGTTCTAGTACTATATAGCCGGGCTTCGCGAGAGCTTGGTCAGCGTTGGGCCACTATAGGTTCGTGCTTTGTCGCAAGATTCTTTTGACCCAAGATCGAGCGTAAGAAATTCGGTAAGCTCTTTGCCTTAGTAGGGCTAGCCTTTTTCCAGTTGTGGCAGTTCTAACAGACCATTGCCCTATCCATGCTGAAAAATTGAGCATATTACCGGGCGTAAGCTTCAGAAACTGCCTAGAAAAAGATGAGGTGGAAACATTTCAACACTTCCTTCTTGTTTGTCCCGCGTTTCAAGATCGATGCTTAAAGACTTGGGAGCTCATACCTTCTGATATCCCATCAGCTGGTGGGAATGGAAATTAAACTTCTGAATAAATCTCTAGATCAGCTTTCGAATAGAAAATAACCTCGCTATAGCATATACAAGGTGATTTCCAAAGTAAAGAAGCCCCCTGGTGGCGCCATCTATATGTTGACTAGTGCGTTAGAATCGGCTATCTTTAACGATTGTCCAGTGAGAATTTCATGACATTTCATCGATTGACAGTGAAGTTATTGTGTTTCAAGTGTCAGTATGTTTGTGTTACCGGTGCGAAAATGAGCTTCGAGCAAAGAGTCAACATTAAATTTTGTTTTAGAATTGGTAAACCTTTACCGAATTGATGAAACAAGTTTATGACGATGATTGCCTATCCCGTAGCAGAGTGCATGTGTTATTTCAACGTTTTCAAAGTGGTCCTGAGGACATAAATGACGATCAACATGTGCCAAACAAAATCCGTGATCACCGGAAATTCCATCGAAACTGTGCGTGAATTAATCAAAAATCAGCCGAAATCATCATTGAAATTCATGGAAATGGAATTGAACATCTTCAAAATATCGATTTATCTCATTTTGACCGAACATTTTGGCTTATGAAAGGTGTGTACACGGTTTGTTCCACATAAATTGACTGACGACCAAAAACTGCTCAGAATCCAACATTCGAAGGACGATTATTTGACCAAAAATCACATTTTAACCATTAACCACTCCCCGTATTCACCTGATATGGCACCGTGCGACTTCTTCCTTTTCGGAAAAATGCATTTGCCCATGAAAGGAACGCGTTATGGCGACAAAGAGGCGATTCAAAAGGCTTGCACCTGCATACTGGCGGTCACACCGGCCATCGAGCTAAAACACTCATTCAACATGCTCTTGGACCGTGCAAAAAGCTGTATTGAAGCAGAAGTGGACTATTTTGAATAAAATAAATTGATTTTGCCGAAAAAACCATTTGTTCTGTTTTTTTTTTCAGTCCTGTTTACTTTGGAACGCACCATGTAGCTGCCATGAAAACTAATCGATCAAAATCAAGGGGAATCCTTTTATACTCTCGCAACAAAGTTGCTAAGGAGAGTATTATAGTTTTGTTCACATAACGGTTGTTTATAAGTCTTAAAACTAAAAGAGTCAGATATAGGATTATATATACCAAAGTGATCAGGGTGACGAGTAGAGTTGAAATCCGGATGTCTGTCTGTCCGTCCGTCCGTCCGTCCGTGCAAGCTGTAACTTAAGTAAAAATTGAGGTATCGTGATGAAACTTGGTACACGTATTTATTGGCTCCATAAGAAGGTTAAGTTCGAAGATGGGCAAAATCGGCCCACTGCCACGCCCACAAAATGGCGAAAACCGAAAACCTATAAAGTGTCATAACTAAGCCATAAATATAGATATTAAAGTGAAATTTGACACAAAGGATCGCATTAGGAAGGGGCATATGTGGACGTAATTTTTTTGGAAAAGTGGGCGTGGCCCCGCCCCCTACTAAGTTTTTTGTACATATCAAGGAAACTACTATAGCTATGTCAACCAAAGTCTATAGAGTCGTTTCATTCAGGCATTTCCATATACAGTTCAAAAATGGAAGAAATCGGATAATAACCACGCCCACCTCCCATACAAAGGTTATGTTGAAAATTACTAAAAGTGCGTTAACCGACTAACAAAAAACGTCAGAAACACTAAATTTTACGGAAGAAATGGCAGAAGGAAGCTGCACCCAGGCTTTTTTTAAAAATTGAAAATGGGCGTGGAACTTAGCCCTTCCTTACTTGTTATGCCATGAGAAATGTACCTGTGAAAGGAATCTATAGTGCAAAGCTGTGCATATGTTTTGAAATATTTATATGGTACTTCATAGGTAATTGTACCTACATGCAACACAAAGAGGGGACGAATGGCACCACAAAGTTTTTTATCTGATCATCCTTGTGTCCCAAGTTTATTTAAAAAGAAAACTCTACACAATCGATTCTTGGACCACTGAGGAGTTCAAGCAAACATTCGTGTCGAAATCTATGCTATTTCGCTAGAGATGTGGTAACTGTTCTTAAAGAACACAAATGCATTTTTCTAAGTCTGTTAGACTATTGCTTTGTGTATAAGTAGACTATAGTAAAACTAGTTACTAAGTATCAAACGACAGAAACTTCTGTATAGTTTAAAGTATTCTATATAGGCTAATTAGTTTATTTTTTATTTAGAGGAACTGCATAATATGTTTTATACGATACGTAATATGTATATTCCAACTCGTATATTACTTTAAAGTCATATTTTTTATCTGCAGCCGTTATTTTCTGTGAAAATGGATAATGCGCTCTCAGTTAATCCTGTGTCCACATCTATTTGGACTATAATTTTCCTGTTACAATATGTTCAGCAAATTTTGGGCAAGCAGCTCGCCCACGTCTCGCACCATAACGCGGCAGCTATTCAACACTGCTCAGCCATTGATGTGAAAGATAAAATTGTGGAGCTGCAATGTAATGCCAAATGTGCGGTCGATAGTGTGAGGACTACCATGGAAGATCCGCAAATCTGTTTTCAACAGTGCCAAGCGTCCATTTATCGTGAACCACGACGCGGTTTCTGCCCGAACAAGAGAAATTTTACACTACCCAAACTGTCGCCATTGCAGCAGCTGATCTGCCTCGACAACTGCCTGTACGACTCCGACTGTCCCTTGGTGCAGAAGTGTTGCGACATTGGCTGCGGACCGGTTTGCGTCGAAGCGATCGACGTGCGGGAGGATGCATTGTTGCCACCAATACCGAAAATCATATACTCCAAATTGGGGCGCGGAAATAAGGTGGAAATCAGAATTGAATCTTCGGCAAATTCCACCTACTATTGTCATGTGGAAGTGCGATATCATTTCGGCGTATCCTACGCTGAGCGAAAGCTTAGTCCGTGGCAATGTCAACTGGTGGAAAAAATTGCTGAGATTTCGGATGCACGCAGCAAAAGGTTTGCTAACCTAACCAATGAATTATACCGTAAAGTTGTACTCCAACTACCAATTTTCTTTCTCACCTTTATAGAATTGATATATCGTTTAACCTCAAACCTGGTTACTGGTATCAAGCGCGTGTTGCGGCAATTAATGCATACGGTTTCCGTGGCTATTCTGAACCCTCCAAAGTATTTCGCTTAACGCATAGTGAGTATCAGCTTCCTTTACTTGTATGCATCAATTCTAGCATAACACTATATCTATATTTACTTCAATTTAATAGATCCCAAGCCTCCCAAGTCTCCCGCTGATGTGCAAGTAGTTTCCGCCCTTTTTAATGGTCACCATTATAAGGTGAAAATTGCTTGGTGCCCATCAAAGTCGAATTTGCCGATTGAAAAGTATAAAGTCATATGGTCGCTCTATGTGAGAAATAACGATGAATCAGTTATAACGAATGAAACATACGTCAAAGATGTAAGTGCTTAATCGAAGGTACTATTAGTTTTTAGAATAAAGTTGCCACACCAACCTTCTGAATGTTGGTGTAATTGCTGATGGCATACTTAGATTAAGATATATTAGGTTTTGTTACAGATTCCCGATGGTGAGAAAACGGTGCACAGTCACAGTTATGTATATCCATTATGCAAAATTCCTGGCGGTTGGTCAAAGCTCGCGGAGTTCCCATAAGAAGTAGCTGTCCAATAGTAAACAATAAGTGGACAAGAGAACTAAACCGTCAATCATTATGCAGAAAACGGATTACTAAAAGTTTATAAGGGGCTAACGACGGTCATGTTCCTAAAAGGCGCTTCCGCATCAAGTAAAATACTTTAGTGTTGATTCGGATGAAAACATCAGCGCAGAAACTGTTTGTAGAACTTAAAAATGATTAATTGAAAGCAAGCAAACCTCGATAGATATGCGTATATACTTGTATATGGTGCTCCTTAAGCCAGTTACATTGATTTCTTATCACAATTGAGTTTTGATCTATATACTCGTATAATAAATAGTTTTAAAATATTTTTTCACTTTACTTGTTCTCACCATTAGGCACACTATTTCGAAATAAAGGAACTTTTGCCTGAGTCCAGCTACTACATTCAAGTCCAATCCATATCCATAAATGGCAGCCGACGTTTGAAGTCTGACAAGTGCTCAGTACTCTATAACACGACCCAACCTGCGGAGCCCTACAGACCACTCAGGTGTTCGCATCACGGCCATGAACAAGAACAGACTATTGACACCAACAGTGAAAACTCCTTATCAGGAACCCATGAAAGAGCGTCCAAGCCAACTACATTAGCAGCATCAACTGTTCAAGGATATGAAGTAAATTATCGGTTTAGTCGTAAGTTTGGCATGATTGTACACATAACGGGATTTTTACCACACAAAGAGAAGTGAGTGAAGATGGAAAATCAATTACAAATATAAATCTAAGAAAGTTTTGTATATATTCAGGGTTTACGAATTATGTCCAAAAGAAAGCAATTGTGAGCAGCGAGAATACAGCGCGATAAGGGTGAAGGTGAGCATTTCAAATTGTTGAAATTTATACTGAGTTTAAAAACGTTATGCTTTTGATTCGCAGCAAGATGCAGTGGAATTTAACAGACTAAAATTCGATACCACTTATGTGCTCAAAGCTTACAGATCCAACTCTTTCGGCGAGTCAGCACGTGCAGTGAATAGTTATTTTTCATTTACGACACCGAAATGTGAGGCCTTCAAAAATCGCTTTCCAAAAGAGACCTTAAAATGTTAATCTAACGTGTTCAAATATGTATAATAATTATTATTGAGTTTAGAATAAGTTCTTTTTATTACGAATTTACAATAAATTAACCGATCAACTGTATTTGGTCTTGAAAAAGTAATTTCCATTCAATATGTTCCAAATTTCTAGCTAATTGGTCGATCTCATTTGGTCATCTTATAGCTGGTCCGTTGTGGTGTTTAGAAATCTAATAAATTTGATCATAATTCTATAATTTCGAAGTAGTTATTTATAAAAAATAAGCTTAAGATCATAGTTTATCAACTTCGCTTCTTTATTCAATATGGAAGATACAATACCTTAATTTCTTGTAGGGATCCCTCAACTAAATATAATGCTTGTATACCATTTTTCTAGTAAAAGAGATGTTTGCTTCAAAATAGGCAATAACTTCTAAAAAGTACCTAAATTTTTTTTACGCTAAGCTTTGTGTAGAGTTTTCTGCTTCTATCACAATGGACCTCCTAAAGGCTTAGGTGCGTCGTCAGACAACCTAGCCACCTATTGACAGCAGACAAAAGAAAAAAAAGCTATTGATTTTACTTTGACAATTACTTAAACCGTTTAGCCGGTTTCTGTAACATGAGGCCAACACAAAAAAAAATTTAATATCATAGTTATCTCATTGATTAGTTTTGCAGATTTAATTATTGGTTTCAGACCCATCATATAGAACAAAAATGCAGCTGATAAATAGTTTCAGCAAGACATCTCAATTATGTCTAAATCGATGCGACTTTTCGGTATAAACTTTTTTAAATAATTTAATAACCATCAATTAATTTATAAATCACACTAATGTTTACGAAAATACGAATTACGAGTCTATCCCAAGGTAGTTAATGTAGATGCCTTGGTGGTCTCTAAAAAAGAGTTATATAGTATAAAGGGTGCCATACAATTTTCAGTTTAAACGACAACAATAAGAGATAAATAGCCATATACAACCAAAATACAAGGTCTGTCGCAAAAGAAACAGGACTGTTAAAAAAACCAACAAAAAATTAATATTTTTCAGAAGTTATATTTTTTATTCAAAGTAGTTTCCTTGTGCTTCGACCGTTTAGCCCGGTCAATTAGCATTTCAAATGAGTGTTTAAGGTCATTTTTCGGAATGTTCTTGAGGATATCGGTCGTCGACTTTTGCATAGCTGCAATGTCCTGAAACCAGTATCCTTTCATGGGCAAATGAAGTTTTCCAAATAGGTAAAAATCACAGGGTGCCAGATCAGGTGAGTAGGTTAATTATGGTTAATATGGAGTTTTTTTGTCAAAAAATCAGTGACAAGCGTCGACCGATGACACGGCGCATTATCGTGCAACAGGCGCCAGGACCCTGCCTCACGGTATTGTGGTCGAGCACGACGAATGCGTGACAAAAGACGCTTCATAACACCAATGTAAAACACAGCATTAATCGTTTGGCCAGGTGGGACGAACTCTCGGTGTACAATACCCTCGGATCCGTAAAAACAATTCAGCATTGTCTTTATTTTTGACTTCTGAAGACGACCGACTTCTGATCGTCACAGAGGTCCTCACGACCTTCTTGGAATCGCTTAAACCACTCATGCGCATTACTACGGAATAGGCACTGATCACCATAAACTTTTTTCATCAATTGAAATGCTTCAGTAAACGTTTTCCCAAGTTTAAATTAAAATTTAATATTTGCTCTTTGCATTTTACGACCGATGACCAAAAGCTGCTGTCACTTTTTGATCGATAACATCGATTGTAGTTATCCAATTGTCTTAACATTTTTACGAAATGTCTACAAGAGATCAAACTTTTTATTTCGTATACCTACCAATAGGTGGCGCCACCAGAAACAGTTATACATATTTAAAAGTTCTGTTTCTTTTGCGACAGATTTTGTATTATACGTACCTTGTACTACAATAGCCCGGAATTTTGTTAACACACATATGATCTTCATGATACTCTGGGCAAGTGATAGTAGCAAAACTATTAGTTGATCGGCTGATTTCGCAACAGCTTTACCTTCGCGTGCCTCATGAAAAGAGTGAGCGTGTGCATAGGGCTAGGTAAGAACGAACGTTTATGCTTTACTGGCAAAACAGAGGGACAAATGGAGTCAATGATTGGGAAAGGTAGTTGGACTACACCAGTTTATGTGAATAGTAAAATGCTGGGATACAGACAATAGCATTAACGATTAAACAACGGCACCCGAAGTAGTAATTTGAACTAAACCTTTGTTATAACTGTGTATCTGATTGACTGGTTGTCAAATTGTTTAAGGGAACAATTCTTTCGAAATCATAAATCAAAAATTGCAATAAAAATCACATAAATAAAGTTTTTGTGTAATGCATTTTTAGGGATATATTCTGCAAGAGAGGTGGGTTGATCTGTGGAGTTATATTTCCGCTGTAATCCATCGAAGAACCTGTGTATGTATTGCCGAAAACTCCAAACAAAGTACAAAACCTACCTTCAAGCAAATAAATAAGAGAGATATGTTTGTTGTCAGTCGAAAATTGCGCCTTTGTACTCTCGCTCTCTGTAATATTTAAGGTCTTGTTTAATACCATATTCGTTATTGAGGGATATGGAAGTCCGCTTTTCCCTGTTTCTGGGAATAAAAACGAATTTTAATAATCGAATATCGCTTTATTGTTTTTCAAAATATTCTCCTTTAAGATCTTTATACTTTCGCATAAGTTTGAATTAATTGTCGACGCACTTTTGCCACTCTGATTGATGTATCCCAAAAACATGCCTTTTGGAATCAGACGTGTTTAGAAGCACCGTTATTGAATTTTTTTTTAAATTCTCTCGAATAATCGGCACGAGCATGTTTTGACCGAACGACAAATATGTGGTCTTCAACGTAAACAAATATTTTTTATGTTCAAATGTACAAATAGCAATATTGAATATAGGCTGTTCTCACTAATGCTTATGGCAAGTGAGTATGTTGGCAAGAGATATTCTGCGTTTGATTTTGAGGCTGCTATTGTTGTTGGTGTTGATACTGGTTCCAAGATAAACGAAATTATGTACGACTTCGGAGTTTTGTCTATTAACAGTGACGTGGGATCTTAGTCACGAGTGCGACGACTGTTTGTTTTATGTCAGGAAAAATTTCGTCCAACGCCAGTTTACACAGTGTCATAAAGGCTGCTCCTATTAGTGCTGTCAAAAGCAGCTTTAAAATCGGCGAAGATATGGAGTATGTGGATTCTCTTTTCACGGGTCTTTTCCAAGATTTGGCGCATGGTGAATATCTGATCTATTGTTGATTTGCCGAGTCTAAAGCCACACTGATAAGGTCTAATCAGTTTGTTGACGGTGGGCTTTTATCTTTCACACAAAACGCTCCCCATGCCCCTGCCGCTTTGTTGTTCTTGAGGCGGGCAATTGCTATTCGAACTTCTTCATGGTCGGGTAATGGAACGTCTGCTCCATCGTCATCGATTGGGGAATCGGGTTCTCCTTCTCCTGGTATTGTGCGTTCACTGCCATTCAGCAGGCTGGAGAAGTGTTCCCTCCTTAATTTAAGTATGCTCTGGGCATCAGTGACTAGAACACCTTTGGGAGTTCTACAAGAGTATGCTCCGGTCTTGAAACCTTCTGTAAGCCGCCGCATTTTTTCGTAGAATTTTCGAGCATGACCCCTGTCGGCCAGCTTATCAAGCTCTTCGTACTCACGCATTTCGGCCTCTTTCTTCTTCTGTCTACAAATGCGTCTCGCTTCCCTCTTCAACTCTCGGTATCTATCCCATCCCGCACGTGTAGTGGTTCGATCGTGACGGTGCGAGGTAGAAATAACATTACTGCAATTTATTCATGGTCCTTTTGAGAAGAGAACTTTAAACACTCTAAATTACAGCTTCGAGGTTAGTTTCATTTTATTAAACAAACCACACTACTATATGAAATCAAGAAATTTGAAATAAATCAATGAAAAAACATGTATTCCTAAAGGAACTAACTCATTAAAATTATCATCGCTTTTATACGTTGAAATTGAGCAATTTTGAGAAGCGCTTGAAAAAAGTTTTGCAAACACTGCGAATTGATTACATACATACATAAATATTGCCATGAAAATATGCGATGAACATTATTAATTGTAATTAACTAATTAGTGACTTCTTCGGTGTGTTCATATTACAAATTTAATAAATCGAATAAACTGTAAATTTTACAAACAAATTGCTTTAATGGCATTTATCAGCAAAGGAATCAGCAGGAGCGCCGGCAGAATGCTGAAGTGGCTACAAATAAATAATCTCGTCGCTCATCAGCCACAGTATGGCCGACTGTTGCACAAAAACATCCGACAATATGCCATATTAAAATTTCATGCCACTCAAATACCAACAAATATTATCTCTGTATGGGCGGATGAGTGTTTGTATGCGGTGTGTGTAGGCTGGCGAGCAAAATACAAAACCACATCGATAATTAATTAATCCGCTTGGCATGACGTTGTGGCAGAGAGCTACATATTCGAAGCGGCTAAGCTATTTATTTGTACATGTGTACACACGTACATACATTCATGGATACAGATGTATAAATAAATCGCTGTTCTAACAACGACTACCCGATGCCCAGGAACCAAATGTATGTATGTACATTGTAAATATATATAACTATATGTATGACTGTATGGAAAACAAATATTTTAATAGCTATTTCCGATATTCTAACATGCACTTGTATGAACTGTGACTGATAAATAAGTAAGCGGTTCTGGTACACATAATATAAACTTAATATTGATTATATAGCAGCGCAGAAATTCATTTTATTTTTAGGGGTTACATGCGTATAGTTGCCTTATTTAATTGTATAACATCTTTGGTATATTGCCTTTGAGTTGATCCGAGTAATAGTGTTGGAGATACTGCCTTTAAAAGTTAAGCGCTCGAGGTTAGCCATATATTCATTTTAAACTTTAAACTCGAAACAGTATTCTCAAAGTCGATTGTCAAGATTTCCGCGAACTACTTAACCAATCTAAATGCAAATTTATACAGGTCTTGAACGAATGCATTTTTTTTTTTTTGCTCAATTACAACTATTAAAAAAAATTCTACAAATTTTTACCAAAATAAAAACACGCCTAATAAAAAATAAACTTTTAACTTTTTTTTTGTTATTCCTTCGTCTAGTACATGATCGTAATTAAAACACATGTCTTTTCCTTTTTACTTTTGGTGATCTTATAAGAAGTTCTACTATAAACGCAGAGACACTTTTTTCCGAGTGCCGCAAATGACGGCCGAGTTTTGAAGATTTTCTTTTGAAATTCTCAGAAAAAATTACCGAAAAATTAATAAAATATGTATGTATCTTTGTAATAATGAAAAGTTTGAATAAAACATAGTATTTAATTTTTTATAGGAAAAGATATATCAAAAATAGGCCGTGTTTTGCTCGATGGAACCCATGTTACTCCTTAATATGACATGGAAAATCGAAAACTTGAACTAAAACCGTTTAAAACATAAAATCAAGAAATAACGTCAGCGACACTTTTATACACTTCACAGGTACATTTTTATAGCATAAATGTTTTTCGAAAACTAAATGAAAAACATTGCCATATATTTTTGAATATCTCACCAAAACATAAAATAGTTTATAGCTTAAAAATTAATATCTTTATTTGCATTTTGATCAGGCATTTTTCATAGCAGCTATATTCTAAAGTTGCCCGATCTGAGCAATATTTTCGGAGACAAAAGCGATATACAAAGTTATTATAATATGTGCCAAATTTCTTGAAAATATCAGGTAAAAGTAAAAAGGGATATTATATCGTTATTTTGGATAATAATGCATTCCAATTTTCGTGAAGATATCTCGTCAAATAAAAAGAAGTGATTTTTTATACAAGAACCTGATTGAGCGATTGGAGTTTGTGTGGCAGCTATTTGCTATAGTGGTCAAATATCGGCGGTTCCGACAAATTGGTTGCTTCTTGGCGAGAAAAGAACGTGTACAAAACTTCAGAACAATATCTCAAATACTGAGGGACGCATATGCCGACAGATGGATAGATAGACGAATGGAAATTTCTAAATTTCTCAAACTAAATATATTCTGATCAGAATATAATGACGATCACATTAGCAAAAAAAAAAAAATTTACATATTGCTTAATATCTGTTCAGAATATTATGAAGTTCACATTAACAAAAAAAAAATGTAATGTGATTACTTAAGTTTTTAGCAGGAGATCCATAATGTATTTTTAATATTCAATGTTTTTCGAAAATTAAATGAAAAACAATGCCATATAATGGGCTGTCAAAAAAGTCTTGCGGTATTTTTATTGATTTTTTTTTTTATTGAAATTGAAATAAATTTTTGATGACTCATGCCCAGCTCTTGACCGATGCTACGGCTGCTACTATGCCGGTCTCTTTCGACCAATTCAGCGATTTTATCACGATTTTCGACGACAGGCCTTCCGGAGCGATGCGACGAATAAAACTAGAACTACGCGCTTTCAGCGCCAACTAGCGAAAATACCTATTATATCCGGAGCTGTTAAAACCACGCCATACCTATTGGCAGACGCTGTATATTAGAGGATATACCTATGTATGATATTGTAACGAGCTATGCCCTTTGACTGTAGCCTCCCTGACCTAACATCACTCATACGCCACGTAGGAATTCAAAATATATGGTCAGTCCAAATAAATTTATTTACACACATGCACATAAACCAATAGATGTATACATTAACATTCATATATACTTGTAATTGCCTACCGAACACTGCTATGGGGTTATTTGTTGTTGTGGCAGTGCGTTAGCTGCTCAAACTACAAGCACGAAATGATTCCAATTAATGTCGCCAGCAGAAGAGTGAAGTGGAAATTCATATGAATTTATATGTGCTAAGCATGTGTTTGCACAGATGGCTATTTGTTTATTTGTAAGTGACCGTATGTGTATCTTGACCATATTGTAGTAAAGTGCAATAAATTATTGAGGTGATATAATTTATCAACGCAACACGTGGAATTAACGCGTTGAAAGTCCTGTTCCTCAGAAATTCGAAACTTGCAACTTTCGCAGAATTTTACAACAGTTCTAATATTTACCTTCAAGTACCTAAATACGTACGTACCACCACAATAAATGTTTATAGTTTCAAGAAGGTGTATGTTGTTACTTTTGATAATTATCATCTTTCTGGCAAATGAGCAGTTTTTTAGAGCAATATTTAATTCGAACAATTCGAGGAATTCATTCAGGTTCTGGCAAAATTTTATTCTAAAATATAAGAGTTGGGGGGTTGTACCGACCTGGTTTTATCAAATTTTACCAATAACAGTTACTATTAACGTGCCACATACTAATGAAATGCTCTCTGACTTTCATTAAGGCACCTCACATAACATCACTAATCTATATTGAGTAAAGTCAGCTGAATGTTCGAAAATTTTGATATTAGTTACATAGAGGTTAGGTGAAGTTTTCACCAGATTTTAGCTATTTTAGGTACACTTATGCACTGTTATTAATAAAACACGCTCTTTAATTTTTATAGATTTAACTAACATATTGGGCAATATATGCGAAATAAAGTCAGCCCGAAATCCAAAGAATTGACAAAATTCAGCACAGTTTTGACACTCAGACATACTTCTCTCCGAATTTCAGTTAAATCTCAACATTTACCGATATTTTCGATAAAAATTCAATTTAATATACAGAGTTCCACACATAGGTAACTAGGGGTTTTAACAATATTTGGCCATAATATTCGTGCAAAATTTTTTCCCCATACATTGATTGATGCTTGATTTGTGTAATGGATAGTGAAGGAATCATATGGAATTTAAAATTTAGCTTTATCAGAAGTAGGCGTGGTTATCGTCCGCTGGTGCCACTTTTCACAATGAAACATAGGATCGTCACGATATTGTTATGTAGATAATTTTGTTGAACTCGGAAGAGCCCGAGGTTTGAGTTTTCACCTAAATGTGTGCGATGCCAATCCCAGCAGTAAATTTTAATAGCGGCTCTAATAGAATCTTCTCCTATTTTTCAGTTGTGATTATTATTTATTATTCAAACTATGACTATGCTTTTGGTCGAATTAGCAGATAATTTGATTTGAGGAAGAGAAGCATGTATAATGGAAATTTGAAACTACTTTTTGAAATTTTAAAACAATTAGCTAACCGAACTACGAGACCTTCCATAATTCGGGGATCAAGAGGCCTTTTAGCGAATACCAGTTGAAACCTTGTAACTGGAACGAAGTGTCCCAACCATGTAATAAAAACAGCCGGATGGAACCTACACTCCGGTAGTGTTTTACTTCTTTTTGTAAAAGTTACTCAAGCACCGAAATCCGGCCAGTGGTGAGAGTGAGAAAAATCAAACTTAAAAAGTAAGGAAGTGCTATGTTCGGGTGCAACCGAACACTTTATGCTCTACAAATTGCAACAATTATATTTAGGGAAATAGCTTAAGGTGTAAAACCAATCATATAGAGCCGGATGTTCGAAAATCCTGATATTAGTTATATAGGCGCTAGGCCAAATTTTCGCTCAAATTTATCTCTTTTAGGCACAGAGGTACACTGTTATGAGCAAAACACGATCTTTTATTTTCATTGTGATAACTAACATATTGGCCGATATATGCAGTACAAAGCCACCCGGAAATTCGAAAATCTTTATATTAGGTATATGGTGGCTAAGGAAATATTGATCCGATTCAACTCATTTTTGACATACAGACATACCATTATAAGATACGGATTATTCCTTAATATTAGTTATATGTATCACACATTGACCGACATTTTCGATCAAAAGGCAACTAGGTACCGGGGTCTAAATGTACGGTACCTGTGGGTTTGAACAGTTTCTATTAAATTTTAATAAGTTTAGGTCATAAGATTGCCCACACTAAAGATATTATTGGTGCAACGTTTTATCCCATTATAATGGGTTGTCAAAAAAGTCTTGCGGTATTTTTATTGAATTTTTTTATTTTTATTGAAATTGAAATGAATTTTTGATGATTCATGCCCAGCTCTTGACCGATGCTACGGCTGCTACTATGACGGTCTCTTTCGACCAATTCAGCGATTTTATCGCACTTTTCGACGACAGGCCTTCCGGAGCGTGGCGCATCTTCGACCACCTCTACACCAGAACGAAAACGTTGAAACCATCGTTGTGCGGTGGAAATGGAAACTGTATCGGATCCATAAACTGCACAAATTTTATTGGCGGCTTGAGATGCATTTTTGCCTTTATCGTAGTAGTACTGTAAAATATGCCGTATTTTCTCTATATTTTGCTCCATGTTTGCGATGCTATAACTCACGAACGACTTAAACGAAACGACAATCAATCAAACACGTGTTAGCGCGTGAAATGAGCTTCCCAGAAAGGTATAACCTGACCCGATGCGACGAATAAAAATAGAACTACGAGCTTTCAGCACCAACTAGCGAAAATACCGCAAGACTTTTTTGACAACCCATTATTAATTGCTTCCTGATTTGTGTACTGGGAACTGAACGAAACGAGTGGAATTTAAACACTATATGAAAAGTAGGAGTGGCTATTCTCCGATTTCTTCCATTTTCACAACGTGACATAGGAATATACAAAGAATGCCACGTACTAAATTTGGTCGAAATCGGTCAGTTGGGTCCCGAGATATGAGATTTCACAAAAAGTAGGCGGTGCCATGCCCATCGTCCAACTTTCGCACCAGCTCTCATAAAGCTCTCCCTCAGTGGCTTAGAAGATATGTACATTAAACTTGTTAGGGGGCGGGGCCACGCCCACTTGTTCAACAAATTTTACCAACAGGTGCCACTTGCTACAGCTATCTTCTGTACAAAATTACAGCTTCATATCTTAACTAAGTGCCTAGTTATGGCACTTTATGTTTTCAGTTAAAGGTGATTTGTGGGCTTGGCAGTGGTTCGTGGGTCGTGAACCCATCAACGAACTTGAGTTTTTTGTGTACCAAGCGCCCACATACCAAGTTTCATCAAAATATCTGAATTTTTACTCAAGTTACAGCTTGCATGGATGGACAAACAGACAGTCAACCGGATTTCAACATTTCTTGTCATCCTGATCATTTATATATACATAACCCTATATCTATCTCGCATAGTTTTAGGTGAAACGTACAACCGTTAGGTGAACAAAACTATAATAATCTGTAGCAACTGCTTGCAAGGGTATAAAAAAGGATAAATTCAAGCAATTTAAGATGTTATAAACTGATGTAAGAAGGTTTGTTTTGCGGAAAAAATTACAAAGTAGCAGTAATTCTGTCAAGAAAAATCTTCTCTTAGGAGACATCGACATTTTTGTGTAGAAATTTTTACGTACTACCCGAAAACTGAAAACAATGGAAGTTTGAGGGCAGTCCCGAAATATCACATTATATTCAGTTTCGATTCCATCATATGAATAAGTACTTGGTAGTGGTACACATTCGTTGAACGGATGAGGGATGATTCAATGACATGAGAATTAGCCCAATATTTGTGGACAGACCCCTTTTTTATTTGGATGTACTTTCCGCAAAGTATCGAAATCGTTTAACTGGTTTGAAAACCCTCTAGCATCTTACCTACATATGTATATCCATGGGAAATCAGTTCATATTTAAATGAGGACGGCAAAATTCCGAAGACTGTCTCAGAAATTAGTTGATAGTGAACGCCTAGTTAACTGTAATCGGATGCCATAACCCTAGAAAAAGTGCCGTAACTCATTAATTTTTTACCACATGTCATATACCGTTTCAGAGTTTTGACTGACAGGTACATATATGTATGTACATTCGGCACACCAATTTCAATTTTATTAAAATAAAGGGTGATCCCTTTCGAGGTTCCCTACCTTTTTAAAGAAAAAACACAGAAACTGCATACTCTCATCTGCCTACTCGGCTAGCGAAGCTGCTCCTGATCGAACGATTGATTCTACATTATACATACTGTCAACAACTGATGACATTAAAGCAAGCAATCGAAAAAAACGGCTAGGACTGATCAACAGAACCACATACATCTTTGATGACTCAGCAAAAACTTTGAAGAGCTTGGCTGGGAAGTTTTGATGCATCCACCATATAACCCTGACCTTGCACCATCGGACCACCATTTGTTTCGGTTAATGCAGAACTCCCTTAATGAAGTAAAGTTGGCTTCAAGAGAAGCCTGTGAAACTTACTTGTCGCAGTTTTTCAGGCGAGAAACCAGAAAAGTTTTACACTGATGGAATAATGTCTCTAGCGGAAAAATGGCAAAAAGTGGTAGACCAAAATGTTACATATTTGGTTTATTATAGTTCATTATACTATGAATATAAAATAAAATAAGTTGAAGTTTGATTAGAAATACGAAAAGACTTTTTCGACTACCCAATATAGTGGGTAATGCAACGCACATACATATGTACATGTTATGGTCGTAAGTGTGTCTGCACATTGAAATATCAAAGCGTTGCATTGACAAGCTTGCCATTTGGCATATTACCCAGCTAACGGCAAAGATCAGGCGGTGCGGAATTGGGGGCGAGGCATGCATGAATAATAAAGTTGTCGGCAACAATTGTGCGGTTGCGGAAGTGTGTATGTGTGCTCTATATGTAGGTTAGCGAGAAGTGTTGTTTGGTGTAATGGCATTTTGTTGTACGAGTACGAGTTGTAGAAGCTACAAAATTGAGAAATCGACATTAACAGTAATGAAATTCGCTCATGAGCGACAACTCTTAAGTAGAGGATGGTAAATTAGCTTTAACCTCATTTTTGCTACTACAAAAAAGTACTTAACTTTGGAAGAACAATGCCAGAAACATGGACTTAGTCTGCCGAATTATATTCTTCAACGAACAGTTCAACATTCTCGTGATACAAAAATTACTGAGACGATCCAAATACAAAAATACTGACCTCTGGTAGTCGGTATGACTTTATATTAGTTTATTATTAATGCATTAAAGCAATTGAATATGGACAGTCGAGTTTACTTAACCAAAATAAACTCGAAATTAAGTTCAACCAAGAGTTGCTAACTCGTTACCATTTCTTACAATTATTTAGAGATTTTTTTAAGCTACAATTCATCCTAAATAGGTTATGATTCTCACTGACGAACAAAGAGCTGCCCAGACCATTCATCTCCTTCAAGAATTGTTTGAAACAATGGACCCGTGAGGAACACCTTAGGTCTTAGAACAGTAGTAACACAGAATATACCACAAAGTTACTTTGGTGTAGTGTTGATGGTGGACAGAGCAAAAAGCTTCTACTTGTATTCAAAAGTGAACTCAATAATATACAGTACAGGGTAGCTATCCTTATGATTCCACCTTCAGAAAATTGGTAAATTGGATTCGACGCATTACAAAGCATGCGTGGAGGATGATGAGTCGTTGGAAGGTTGTCTTTGTGAATGCCTAGATTTATTGCACGGCTCCCAATGCTACAACTTAAGAGTCAAATGGTAGAATTTACTACATCGGAAAGCATTTAATAAGCCATCAGCTGGTGATACCATAAAGATATAATTTCCTATTTTTTCATCATGCCCACTCGCAACTTTTTAAGCTCACATTTAAAGAAGACTTAGCTAGACTTCTCTTTTATGAAGACAATAAAGACTTGCTTAAAAATATCACCAATGTTTATGCTGAAATCATTAGTTTCTGTACTTTGTATAATAAAAATACTGCATCTCCAACAAATATTATATTTTCTCGAACACACTTGTGTTCAAACTGTGTGCTTCTGCTCGTATAAATAAACAAATCAATTTGAATATACAACAATTTGGAGTGCTTCAAATAAAAACAGCAACAACACAACGCTCAGTGGGGATCGTAACATTCCGACACACAGCAAAAACGTTTAGACCTGAAAATATTTCGCCCAAAATAAAGATATACATATATATATATGTACTACATATGTATGTACGAGATACGAAGATATCCTGCTTGTGCAACCACGTACAACACACAAAAAATAACTGTAAAATTAAGTATCTTCCTAATGTCGTTTTTATGATATTCGTTTTGATTGTAATTAAACGCACGCAATGGGGAGCGACCAACCGAAGAGTTACCCGCTCACCTGCACCATCTGAGGCATGCGACTAGCGCTGGGACGCTTTCAGCACGCAATGCAAGTGGGTCATATACATACTTGTCGAACAGACTGTGCGCACCAAATGAGTTTATGCGTTACAGAAAAAAGCGCAATAAATGTGCTCGAAAGCTCAGCGAGAAGTTGCTTTGTAAACAATTTTATTGCCTCTGAATTTATGCATTTCTCATGAAGTGGTGGTGGGACACATGGAGAATTCAATAATACCAAAGAAATAAAGAGTTTTTTAAGATATAATATTGAGATGTTGTTTACAACAATTTACATAATAGCTTTTTGATACAAAAACAAATAAAGAACTTAAGCATTATTTCAATTACTTCAGTTCTCCAAAGTGTGTTGGTATATACAGGGAAAGTGGTAAAGTTATTTTTTTTTTGAGCATGCATATTTTCCTCGATTTTATTGCATACCATTCCGAAAAGTGAAGATATTTGGAACAAATCTCAAAGAGTTTCTTGTCGACGCAGCAGTCAAGCTGGGCCAGCAAACACTAACCTTAAGGGGGTATTCTTGTCTAGGATTTTGAAAAAATCGATTTTTTGCATATCTTGAAAGTTTAGACTTTCAAAAATAAAACCTTGGAACGATTTTTCAAAATTCGACTTATTTTAGGAGATACAGCCGATTTTGTGACGTGGCGTCCGTGTTCACTAGAATTGTCTCCTAAACTTTAAACGCGTTTTTCTCAAAACTGACTTTTTCGGAACGATACCCACGATTTCTCAGCTTCTACTGGACCGATTTACTTGAAATTTTTATAGAGTCTTCTTTATAGGCTTGTCTATGGTTGGAACTAGCCGCATCCCCAAATTTTTATTTTTATTATTTTTAAAAAATTCGAAATAGTCAGAAAAAGTGAGCCAAACAAACTTTTTTTTCAGGCAGTCGCCATTTTGTGAAAAATAATTTTTCCGGCCATTGCGACATTATTTTAGATTAATAATCTTTTTTTTTAGTTTCAGATAACTAGGAGGGTTGAAATCAGCTTCGTCAGCTCATAATTTTTGAAATTTTTTTATTTTTTAATTTTTTTCTGTACTCTTCTAAAATTAACAAATAACTAATAAAAAATGGATGGCTAAAACATTAATTGCCTTTTTTTACGACACTTTAAATATTACCTGAAATTCATGCTTCTAGACCAGAATACCCCCTTAACCGAAGAGAACCATACAAAATCATAGAAAAAACCATAGAAGAAAAGAAAATAAATTCCTTTAAAAGGTATACATACATATACATATGTACGTCAATAACCACTAACACACGTAAACTTGTATTAATTTATAGCTCGCACATCTCATTCTCATTTTTTGAGCTCCTTGTGAATTCTCCATGTTCATATTATTTTATTCAGTTCAGAAACTCAATAAACTTGCTAAATGGGTTGAGAAAGGAACTTAACATAGAAATAGTCTATTTTAGTTCCCATTAACTTTGAAACTGCTTCTAACTTATGAATATTATTAAGTTAAACAAGTAAAGGAGGGCTATGTTTGGGTGCAACCGAACATTTTATACTCATGCAACTTTCAAGTATCAAAGCCAGGGAAATACTTTTACATATGGAGTAAAGTCAGCTCGGGTATTCGAAAATCCTCATATTAGTTATATAGGGCCCAGACCAAGTTTTCGCTCAACATGCTGTCTTATTTTCATTAGGATAACTCACATATTGGCCGATTTATGCGATACAAAGTTAACCGGAAGTTCGAAAATCTTTATGATAAGTATATGGGGGCTAAAGGAAGTATTGGTCGGATTCAACTTTTTTTTGACATACAGACATACCATTATAAGATACGGATTATCCCTTAATTTTGGTTATATATATCACACATTGACCGACATTTTCGACCAAAAGTCAACTAGATACCGGGGTCTAAATACTCGGTACCTAGGAGCTTGAACAGTTTTTATTGGATTTAAACAATTTTTGGTCATAAGGTGGCCCACACTAAAGACATTATTCGTAAAAAGTTTTATTCCGTTATATTAATTGCTTCTTGATTTGTGGACTGGAAACTGAACGAATGAAGTGGAATTGAAAATTGTGCTATGTGGGAAGTAGGCGTGGTTACTGCCCGACTTCCTTCATTTTCACAATGTGTCTTAAGAATGTAAGAAGAATTGCACGTACTAAATTTTTTCGAAATCAGTTGATCGGGTCTCGAGATATGAGATTTCCATGCCTACTTTGTAGCAACTGGTTGCAAGAGTATAAAAAGAGGCTGATCACCACTTCATTTGAAAAAATAAACATATAAACTGAGCAATCAAAATCAAGATGGTCTTTTTATAACCCATTATATGTTCGATGCAGCCGAAGTTAACTTTTTTTCTTCGTTTTGCTTTATATAAGCTAACTCAAGTATCAATTAAAATACATTATAAAAAGTTGCACTTTATACATTTAAATTGTAAAATGGTCTGGCCCAACTTAAAACAATTTTTATACCCTGAACAGGGTATATTAAGTTTGTCACGAAGTTTGTAACACCCAGAAGGAATCCTCGGAGACCCTATAAAGTATATACATATATAAATGATTAGTATGTCGAGCTGAGTCGATTTAGCCATGCCCGTCTGTCTGTCCGTCTGTCAGTCTGTATATATACGAACTAGTCCCTCAGTTTTTAAGATATCCTTTTGAAATTTTGCAAACGGCATTTTCTCTTCAATAAGCTGCTCATTTGTCGGAACGGCCGATATCGGACCACTATAACATATAGCTGCCATACAAACTGAACGATCGGAATCAAGTTCTTGTATGGAAAACTTTCACATTTGACAAGATATATTAACGAAATTTGGTATATGTTATTTTCTAAGGCAACAATATAATCTCCGAAGAAATTGTTCAGATCGGTTAACTATAGCATATAGCTGCCATACAAACTGAACGATCGGAATCAAGTTCTTGTATGCATAACTTTCACATTTGACAAGATATATTAACGAAATTTGGTATAGATAATTTTCTAAGGCAACAATATAATCTCCGAAGAAATTGTTCAGATCGGTTAACTATAGCATATAGCTGCCATACAAACTAAACACATAGTTACTAACAGAAATGCACTTGTGAAGGGTATTTAGCTTCGGTGCAACCGAAGTTAAGGTTTTTTTTGTTTTAACCAAAAAAATATGTTCACTTTTGTATGTATGTATAGACAGCGAGAATATTATGAATATTGGTATGTACATACATATGATTTCACCTGCATAAATCTATTAATAAAAGTGAAACACAAAACGAATTCGGTCCGTTAAGCCACATGACTAATTACCGGAATGATTGTATTTTTATATGCAAATTAAAAAAAGCTGAAATAAATCAAAGAAATAAACGCTTTGAGTTCTTTTATGGTATATAATCCAACCTCTTTAGTTACATATTTCTGATTTCTTTTTTGCTTTTTTAATGAATATTATGTGAACCCAATATAAATCAGAATATACATTAGAGTGATTCAAAAAAAATGTTTTTTTTTTGTTTGGTACCTACTCGGAAAAGTAGGTTCCTAGACACCTCTAAGGAAGCCTCTCCAAACAAGAGTTTTTTATTGTAACGGGAAGGTCCTCCTACATACAGTTTTCTATTTTTTCTTATTATCAGATAGAAAAATTTATATCTCGCTTCCAACTACTTGAAAAAATATCTCGTTTCTTAGATTTTGTAGGAAATTGAATGCTCTACAAAAAAGGGCTAAATGATTTTTTTCGCAAACCCAACCGTTCAAAAGATATTAACAGTTAAAGTTTGATTATTTTTGGGAAAATTTTTCATTTGTTTTGAATTTAATAACTCAATGAGAAAAAATTATTATGAATCATCATTTGATTTTAAGAAAAGTGAAGGAAATGTCAAGAGCAAAACAATAGCGCAAGAATAGAACATTTCCTGTGCACGCATTGGCGTTGCTTCCTTCAAGCATTATGGGGGCCCCACGGTATGAGATACTGGAAGATGTATCATTGGTGAGACCATAAATTCGCGTCAAGCGCAGGCATCTTAAAGGATTACTCTTCCTCATGGACTACTTAACGGCATTCTAACACCACTAAGGACCTAAACTGGTCTACTCCGGTGGATCATTAGTGAGACTAACTTAACTAAGCCGCAAATCAAGCAACAAACAAAATTTGGTATATAAAGGTCAAATAAAAGGCGGCGTGTGGTTTAAAATTTGTAGAAGACTATGTCAAACTTACTAGAAACATTTTCTTTTATCACTTCATCATATAAATCAATAATATGTAAGATATACAAGTATAAAAGTATCTCAGAGGACATCGTTTTCTGATAATAATGTGTTTTTGTAGTAAAAATTGATAAAATCTGGTAAATAGCCTCATAAACCTACATTCGAACTTCCCGATCTCTCAATCACCACAATCCACAAAAAACTTCAAGTTAGAGCGACTTCGAGTTATTTAAGGAAATTTGTGTGAAATTTGACTAATATTGCCAATTTAAGAGTTCAAGTTATGGATTATAGTTATGGAAATTGGTTTACGAATTACCTTAACACCCACTCACATAATGACTTTTGCTATTCCAGCTGACTTTTTGTATAATTTATCGACGAAATTGAGAGTTAGCTTAATAAAGTTAAGTGGAAACATTATATATAGGGGAAGGTGGGGAATGTTGGGCAGGTAGGGAATCCCGGGCCAGCGCGTTATTTTTTTCCCTAGTATAGGTTGACAGCTGCAACCAACTGTCATCGGCTCGTCTCATACTAAGCTCAGTTTCTATATAGCACTCGAGCTGTGAACACGTGTTATAACCTCTCTGCGACAACAAAAAGAAATTCGACACTCCGAAAGTTTTTTTTCAACTCTGTGTACAGTTGATTTTTTCACATTTTCCAATAAATTCATCCAGGTAAATATGTTTATAATATTAGTTGAGTCTTTAGCCTTCGACACACAAAAGAAATTTTGCACGAATTTACATTGTGTTTATTATCCTCCGCCATTTTGCAAATATGAGCGTTTGGGGAATCTCGAGCCAATTATTACGGGGAATGTCGGGCCACATAGTTTTTTACATTTGACATGCTAACTTCATATATTTGACGTGTATAAGTAATTTTTCGTGCAGAATTTCAACAACACAATAGTTTTTCAACATTTCCTGATAGTTTCGTGCTGCGAAAAATTTTTTTTAGTCATTATGCCGCGGTACTATCCCAAACAAGAGAAAATTGTTGATTTCGACAACATTTTGGAGGCTGATGCGTTATATTGCAGCATTTGATGGTGCGAGCATCGGCTGAAAGCACGACGATGGGCACAAAAACAGTGAGTTCTGCTGGTTTCTTTCTTTTTCTTTCATCGAATAATAAATAATTTTTGCCGCTCCTTGTCGATCAGTGCCTCGATGTTATGTTAACGCCGAAAACCATCAAATCCGGCTTCCGAACAACTGGCATCTACCCGTTCAACCCGCAAATTTTCACTGAAGTTGACTTTGTCGCTTCGGAACTGAGCGGCGAAAATTTGTTCGGTGACGAAGAGAAAGACGTCGACAATCAACGTCGAGTTCTTGCCTCTGATGATGCCATTGTGACTGCTGCGAATGAGGAGGTGTCAACGTGGGAGGCATCGACGAGTGCCCCAGCTTCAACAAGTGGTGCTGCATCATCGTCGTTGTCTCTTGTTTCGGCTCCACAGCTCCGTGATGCATTGAAATCGGTTGGCCCGTTGAAATTGGGCACACCTGCGCCGAAATCAAAACGTGGCCGCAAGACAATGGAGTCAACGATTTTGACATCGCCTGAGGTTGTCGCAGATCTGCGTGACAAGGCCGAAAAAAAGCGGCAAAAATTGACGAAGGCAGCCGATGAACCAGCAGCCAAGAAGCAAAAAGGCCGTGGCAAATGGAAGACGCCACGGAAGAGAAGCCCGTCTCCGACCGAAACCGACATCGAAGAGGACTTCGATTTTTGCACGATTTGCAAGAAAAAGATGCCGAAGCACGAGAATCGTCAAAACACGGCCCATTGCATCGTTTGTGATCGAGGGGTTCACTTGAAATGTGCCGGACCGAACCCGAACACTTACACCTGCATCCACTGCGAGTCGGAATAATTTTTTTCGCCAATTCCTATTTTTCTTATTATTTATGAATCTCTCTTTCATTTCCATTGATAAATAAACGTTTTTCATCGGTAACAATCATGTTTTAATCGATTTACAGACTGGACATTCCCCACCTTTTTTCAAAATCGCAAAATCAGGTTTTTTGCGCCAATGGCTATAACTTTTAAATTTTTGTAGAATTTTATCAAACCAATGTTATCAAAAGGAAGGTTACGACTCGCACTACAAATCCATGCTTTGGAATTTTCACAAAAAATAACTTTTATGTGACTTTTTAACCGAAATCAAAACTATGCCCAACATTCCCCACCTTCCCCTAGTTATTTTGATACCAGTAGCCCTACCCCTAATATAGTTTGGGAGGTGGATGTGAATTTTGCGACTTTATATACTTTGTAACGAAAATATATATATAATATAATACTATAATTTGGCGTAATTTAAAAGTTCTGCTAATTATATTAGGGTATTTCATTTTAATTTCAAAGAAGAGGTAATTTTATTAACTTCATTCACGAATTGTATGTACATATAGTATGTAAATCCGATTCTTCAAATACAATATTTGCGCGGACATGGTTCTTAAAAAAGGGACACTCTTCTATTGAGTATATCCAAATGTAATCGGTGCTGAAAAGAAAAATACTACGAAGCTTCAATAAAAAGTACAATATCAAATATTTTAAGTACTCCGAGTATTATAGGGTTAATCATATCTTCGTCAATGCATTTTTCTGTGGAAGTTTTAATTTGTTGTTCGGCAAACCAAAACGATACCCAAGCTCTATCACTCCATTTTTTAAATATTTGTTGCAGGGTCGTCGCACCATCTTACTCCAACTTCACTAATAAAAAGTTTTACCTTGACTTACTTCCTAGCGATCAGCAAAAGGAGCACCCAAATCACGGTGAGGTTCAACGTTGACATGATTTATAAGTTTCATTAGTAACTGCATTAACTAATGTATATATGAACGCATTTATTTTCTGTGTGGCTGTGGGTACTAATACGGTTTACTGACATTCAAACTTCTTGACACTGACCTTGGGCCAAATAATCGTTTTGTAAATTCGTGCATGTTTTGGTTATGTGCAGCCCAATAGCACGAGCAGATGCGCACCAACTGGTTAAATGGCCGAACAGTCAATGACATTTTCCGCCCACTGCAAGCGCTCTCATCTTCTCAGCTGACTAGCGTCTCTATTAGACCGCATCCCCGGCATACGCAATCACTTTTGATTATTACGAAACACACGAAAGATTGATGCCAATGACATTCGATGAGTCATGGCGCACGAACGGGCGACAATAGGCGGCTGCAAAGTTCGAAATGGGAGAGACGTTTTTGAGATAATAAAAACGCTTCTTACAATCGGATAGGCCAAAGCCCTTTATTCTCTTAAACGAATGTATCTTATCATTGTGCGAATATATACGAAATTTAAACTGAAAAACTCAGAGCGAGTAAGCAAAAAATTAATACAAAGAGTGCAGTCGAGTGAAATTTAAAAAGCTAATAAGAGAGTAATATGTCACGGCTTCTCGAGGTCATTGATATGCTGACATACATATATATGTACGTATACTTTTTCGTACGTAATCGATAATCTTACCGTTAAAGTAAAAAGTTATTCCCAACAGAAAAAGTGAAAACTGCTAAGCAGTGCCAAATTTTAATTAAAGAAATAGAAAGCCTTAAGCTGCATGACGTCGAAACAAAACGAGGTGACATCTAATAGCACAATGGATCTTTTGGGTTTCGCGTGCTATAAAAAGATTAAATAAATTTTATGTATATACATATGTATATTGGAATTGCATAGAATTTTTTGAATGATAATTATTACTTACCGTCCGTTTTATAAGTTTTCACTTTCAGAAGAATAAGTAAAAATTGATTTAAATGAAAAAAGACTAATATTTTATTTGTATATATTAATATTTTTTAATAATCCTCTTATGGTCAAATAAAATCGTAACATGAGTTTATTTTCGAAATTTTACCAAGTAGTATAGCATAGAAGAGATCGGGTCTCCACGGGAACGTCCTGGAAGAAACTTTGGGGTCTGCTCATAAAGTTTTTTTTACCAAGACATGGAAATTGCTTCAAATACTTAGTAAACAAAGTCTTCAGACCTCGCGGACGCAAAGTTGAAGGAAGATGTTTTTGTTGGGCCAGACATTCGACGGTTTATGGTTTATCCACAGTTATCACAATCAAGATGAATCCCCAAAGAGAAGCGCAAACTGCCTTTAAAGTGGTCGTAGACAATTTTTTAGACTATAAGAAAGAGCCTAATTTTAAACAAATCGTCAAAGTATCAAAAACCTTTCAAATTTTAGGTTGTCTAATGAGTGTAAAGTAAATTTTTCGCATTCCCACTTTTCAGAAAATTGAGCAAATGTGAGTGAAGAGCAATGAAACGATATCAGGGAAGATGGAGCGTTTTAATGAAAGCAAACTTCTTTTGGACGCTTTGGAGGGATATTTCAGATGCTTCCTCGAAGCGAAAATGTACTGAGAGAGTTTTGTTAAGTAATTATAATGAAAATTTAGTATCTTGCCTTTTATTTCAAGGTGTTAGTTTGTTTAAAGAACGTGTAACCTGACGTTACACAGTGAAAGTAATTTTCAGATTAAACACTCCCATAAACACGTATACACAAAAAAAAATTAATTTGATTAAAATTTCCCTTCAAAAATTGCTGTAATGCATTGATAAGACTATTTTTTTAATGTAAACGGGAATTACAGATGTTCTTGTACTCTTAGTATAATTAATAATTTGTTGAATTCTGTCAAATAAATTTCAGGACTACTCTCTTATCGGGTGATTTTTTTGAGGTTAGGATTTTCATGCATTAGTATTTGACAGATCACGTGGGATTTCAGACATGGTGTCAAAGAGAAAGATGCTCAGTATGCTTTGACATTTCATCATGAATAGACTTACTAACGAGCAACGCTTGCAAATCATTGAATTTTATTACCAAAATCAGTGTTCGGTTCGAAATGTGTTTCGCGCTTTACGTCCGATTTATGGTCTACATAATCGACCAAGTGAGCAAACAATTAATGCGATTGTGACCAAGTTTCGCACTCAGTTTACTTTATTGGACATTAAACCAACCACACGAATGCGTACAGTGCGTACAGAAGAGAATATTGCGTCTGTTTCTGAGAGTGTGGCTGAAGACCGTGAAATGTCGATTCGTCGCCGTTCGCAGCAATTGGGTTTGTGTTATTCGACCACATGGAAGATTTTACGCAAAGATGTTGGTGCTAACAAACTTTTTGTTGCCAAAAATGGAAGAACTGAACTTGGTTGACATGTGGTTTCAACAAGATGGCGCTACATGCCACACAGCTCGCGATTCTATGGCCATTTTGAGGGAAAACTTCGGAGAACAATTCATCTCAAGAAATGGACCCGTAAGTTGGCCACCAAGATCATGCGATTTAACGCCTTTAGACTATTTTTGTGGGGCTACGTCAAGTCTAAAGTCTACAGAAATAAGCCAGCAACTATTCCAGCTTTGGAAGACAACATTTCCGAAGAAATTCGGGCTATTCCGCCGAAATGCTCGAAAAAGTTGCCCAAAATTGGACTTTCCGAATGGACCACCTAAGACGCAGCCGCGGTCAGCATTTAAATGAAATTATCTTCAAAAAGTAAAATGTCATGAACCAATCTAACGTTTCAAATAAAGAACCGATGAGATTTTGCAAATTTTATGCGTTTTTTTTTAAAAAAAAGTTATCAAGCTCTTAAAAAATCACCCGATACTTTTGTCGCCATGTAATTATCGCAAGGTTCGCTTACCTTACCCATAATTTAGCATAAAATAAGTCTATATTGTCCCACTGTAAAACCTCACAAAAAATACAGACGTGTTTGCAAAGAAAAGAAAACACGACTGTCTCTCGGTAATGAACCTCGTCGCCAGAGGTCATTGTTACTCATGAAACAATAATAACAAATCTGAAGAATAAATACATATTAACAATGACAAGTCTAAAATAAAAATAAAGACAGAAATGTTCAACTAACGAACTACCGAGAATAGAGTGACAAGAAATTTAATGCAAATAAATGTAAGTGGCAGTTAAATATGTATAATTAATTCAGAATGTAAAATTATATGCACCATTAGTGATAACGGTCAAAGCAATTTGCATAAAACACGTGCAAAATAATAATAATAAGTTTATGATAATGGCTTATTTGTACTGACAGTGCCAGAAGACGTTTTTGACGGACTCCAATTGTCATAATCTCTGTAAGAAGATGAGGTGGAAAGATCTCGGCGCTTGCTTCTAAACACCCCGGATTTCGCTAGTATGAGGTTGGGTCTTATACTTTCGGCAAACCTTGTGAACTGGACGAAATCGCTATTAGCTGCCTCAAAATTTGTTATTGACTCAAAACGCTTCATCGATTCATGATGCTCTTTTGATGGCCAAATTGAAATATCTGTGAGTGGGAATCAGTGTCTCAAATGTCCAATGGGGATCTCGAAACTTACCTCTTCTTTGCTGGCCTGGAAACCGCTTACGCGGTTATAGCCGAATTAACAACAGCGCTAGAGTCGTTTTTTCTTTTCACAATTTGAGATTTCAAGCGAAGCCATTCTCTTCTCCACCTTGTCTTTCCAACGATGTGGGGGTCTTCCTCTTCTCTGTGTAGAAGATTGTACCTTCTAGGTTTAGTTCTGCAGGTCGAATTATTTTCACCAGAAGAAGGTTGAAGAAGTCACATGAAAGCGAGTCGCATTTTCTGAAAACTCGTTTGGTATCGAACGGCTTGGAGAAGTCCTCCCGATCCTGATGGGGCTTTTGCTGTTGCTCAACGTCAGTTTACACAGCCATATTAGTTTCGCGGGGATACCAAATTCAGACATCGCGGCATAAAGGCCTTTCAGTGCTGCCAAAGGCAGATTTAAAATGGACGAAGAGGTTGTTGTGTGTCAATGCTCTTTTCACGGGTCTTTTCCAAGAGTTGGCCCATGGTAACATCTGGTCAGTTGTTAAAGCCACACTGATAAGGCCCAATCAGTTTGTTGACGGTGGGCTTTAATCTTTCACACAATACGCTCGATAGAACCTTATACGCGATGTTAAGGAGGCTTATCCCACGATAGTTGGCGTAGATTGTAGGGTCTCCATTTTTGTGGATTGGGCAGAGCACACTTAAATTCCAATGGTTAGGCATGCTTTCGTCCGACCATATTTTGCAATGAAGCTGATGCATGCTCCCTATCAGTTCTTCGCCGCCGTGTTTGAATAGCTCCACCGGCAATTCATCGGCCCCCGCCGCTTTGTTGTTCTTCATACTGATGATTGCTATGCGAACTTCTTCATGGTCGGGCAATGGAACGTCTGCTCCATCGTCATTGATTGGGGAATCGGGTTCGCCTTCTCTTGCCGTTGTGCATTCACTGCCATTCAGCAGGCTGGAGAAGTGTTCCCTCCATAATTTAAGTATGCTCTGGGCATCGCTTACTAGATCACCTCCTCGGGTTCCACAAAAGTATGCCCTGGTCTTGAAACCCTCTTCAACTCGCGGTTTATATCCAATCCCGCAAGTGTTGTGGTCGATCCTAACGTTGCGAGGTAGGCAGTCTGTTTTCTCTCCGATGCGCCACGGCAGTCCTCGTCGTACCAGCATTTTCCGAAAACCAATGGTTTCGGATGCAGCTGTACGTGAGGAGTTTGAAATGCCATCCCACAGTTCTCTTATACCGAGTTGTGTACGAGAGCTCTCAAAGAGCAGGAGTGCAAGTCGAGTAGAAAATCGTTGGGCTGTCTGTTGTGATTGCAGATTTTCGACGTCGAACCTTTCTTGTTTTCGTTGACGTGCCTTTTTTGCTGCACAGAGGCGGGTGCGAATCTTGACTGCAACAATATAGTGGTCCGAATCGATGTTAGGACCCGGATCGCACGCACATCTAAAACACTGGTTACGTGTCTTCCGACTAACACAACATGATCGATCTGGTTGGTTGATTTTCGATCCGGAGACAGCCAGGTAGTTTGATGCATTTTCTTGTGCTGGGATCTAGTACTACAGATAACCATATTTCGGGCCCCGTCGGAGCCGCTCAGCCTCAACCCAATTGAGGATGTTACTTGGGAAAGCTGAATTTACCTACTGTTGCGCCAAAGATATCTTCTTTGGCCACCCTGGCGTTAAAGTCGCCAAGCACGATTTTGACATCGTGGCGGTGGCAGCTCTCATAGGTGTGCTCCAAGCGCTCATATTTAGAAGGGAACTTTGGTCACATCGTCCTCGGGGCGATGGCCCAAATCAGCGATATGTTGAAGAACCACGCTTTGATGCGGATTGTGGCTAGACGTTCATTCACCGAAGTGAATGATAGTACTCTCAGACGGAGTGTCTCTCCCACCACGACTCCCAAACCAAACTTGCGCTCCTTTATATGGCCACTGTAGTAAATGCCACAAAGAACCCACTCGTCTCTGTCCTTGTCCCGTCCATCGCATTTCTTGGACGGCAAGAACATCAACCAGCTGGGCAGTGGCACCTTCCCAATTAGGAGACCGGACATTCCAGGTGCATGCCCTTAACTCGTTATTCTTATTACGTTTGCCATTGTCGTCATCAAAATGGGGATCTCTCATCCGAGGCTGGTTGTTATTTTTCATTGGGGATGTTTTTTACATGACGGGTCCCAAACCCAGCGCACAACCCTATGGAGGGGATGTTTTGCCTTCTCACTTTAGCTCGCCTTCAAAGGGATGTTCTTAGGCTACCCAGAGGATACTTGGTCAAAGACCGGAAGTCGTGAGCTGCCTGAGCCATATGTAAAAGAATCGTTTCTGACCACTGCCAAGTGAATGGCGATCAGAGAACTTTCCTCACTTGCATGAACTTCTACACATGACTCCATCCTCCTAACCTTAGCATACCATTATTTATTCTTATTACACTTAACATAATATCAAATTAAATAAGGTGTTCTAAATCAATTTGAAAATTTTGGAATTCACGCACGCTAAAGAAAATGTTTTCCTTTAATGTATTTTTTAAATTATTAATAGAGTTTCTACCTTCAAATCAATATCGACTGTCACAAATGTTTCGTTATAATTAGCTGCTTTTAGCTAAGTCTAAAAACTAATTGCCTCTAACTGTCAGAATAGTACCCAACTTGTTGAGGATAGTTTACTCTTGCGAGTAGTGGACTAGTGGCTTATTCATATAATTTCACTAGTGGGCAGTTAATGAAAACCCTAGCGTTATTTGAAATTGGGGGTGAAAAAGTAGCAATACGATCAGATAGTAGATCAGTCATTATTACTTTTGTTGTTGCAATGGTATCTTAACTTGTATGGTATAAGATAAGAAAGGCATTATAAAAGATAGTCCCGGGAAATGAGCTGTTTCGATGAGGTCATACTATAGAGAAAGGAATGTGAGATTAGTTTAGTTTAGGTGGACATCCATAGAGGGGTCAAGCCTGAATAAGTAGCCGTTTATTCTAATGCAATATCTAGAATGTATTTGCGCAGACTAATAACTTTTGCTTTACACACTTCAACTATAACTATTTACGTTCTCCTCCTTAGTGTACAAGAATGTGCGAAACTTGAGAAATTTTCGATTTTATTTTGACTGTATTTAACGTGGCGATGATGCGGCAGCAATCTGCCGGTATCTATAAGAATGCGAATACAAACATTGTTAAGAACCTTTCTGTTCAACTGTACTATGAACTTTGCAACGTCCGATTACATAACTACTTTCCCGTTGCCTTGGTCGCATTGTTAATGCATTGAACTCTGCGTCTACGCATTGGCTGGCTGCGGTCGATGTGCCAGGTTATCGACATCACGCAATGCGTCCATGAACCTGGCCTTACCCAACTGTAATACCTATAAAATAACATCATCGTATACATATATATTTGCCACATTTGCTGCATCCACACAAAATTTTCCTCGCTCACCCACATATACAGAGGCAAAACTATGTCTGTTTGCATGGATTTGCAGTCTGCTCCCCGCTGTATACGTACTACTCTACAGGTTAGGTTTTGCAGCTACTTTAACATACATATTTCAAATAAAAGTAACAACGATTGTCTGCACGACAGTGCCACATACAACAACAACGAAAATTTTACGCTGTGCCAAAGTCTAGACGAAATTTTGTTTGTGCACGTTGTTGCTTTTTTTGTTTTTTTCTTGTTTCGTTTTGTCGTTCGGTCGATTGCAACAGACCCGCACAGTTCAAAGACACGTGGGTCCTGTCGCCCAATGCATCCTTACCAAAAAATCACACCGCCAACGAAGTGTTCGTCTTCACCCACTTACTCAGAGCAACAGTGAGGACTCAAGAAACTAATCAACGAGCGAAATCGGCAAATCTAAGCAACGCCGGCACGTTGGCGAGTCGCAGGCGATTCGTGCACCCCTCGTTTCGTGCATAGCAGTCATTGCTATTTTTGCTGGCTCTGGCAGCCGCCTCTGCCATTGCGGCACTGTCGTCAATTTGCTGAAGTCAAAGCTCTATAAATTTGTCTGCTGTTTGCTTACGTTGTGTTGGAAATTATTTGAGGAAGACTGTGAGACCTACAATGAAACGATTTAAGGTTGATAACCGAAAAGGTTACGAGGCATAACAGCTGAATGTGACTAAAGACGGCAGCACAGTGATTACAAAGTGAGTACATAAAAAGTTGGCAGGATTTATGATTTGTTTGTGCGAAGTAATGAATTTAAGTTATGGTAGGTTATCTGTGGCTTAAGTCAGGTGGTTGTTATATCACAGACACTTTTTAATTGAGATGCGGAGCGCCCCTTGAGGTTTGTTTAGCAATTCGCGATATGCTGGCCTTCTAGCCATTAGCTGAATGGATTTCAACCCCCATTAAGGAGATTTTAAGAATTTCAGAACGATTTAATTAAGCGAACATATCGAAATATAAAGAAATAAGAAAAATATCCTTCACTAATACAATAGATGTCAGTTTGTATTAGAGTTTATTTAAAGGAGCAATTAAAAAAAATTGTTCGTATTCTTTCCGTGCTAATTTTCGTGAAACTAATTGTAGTTTTGAGTAGGTTTTGATTGTTCAGTTTATATGGCAGTTTTATCAAGTGATAGTCCGATATCGGCGGTTTCGACAAATGTGTAGCTTCTTGAGAATAAAGGGTCGAGAGCAAAAATTCAAACGGAGAACCAGACGGACACGCTAAATCAACTCAGCTTGTCTATATATTCTACAGGGTCTCCGACGTTAACTCCTGAGCTTTTGTATGGTATATCATTACTATAACCAAGGTTGTTTCCTTTAATACTGCCTTATTACTTGTCGAAATTGAGTTAAAAAAAATTTCCTACACTTATAGCTTTATTTGTCATTTAAGTAAATAGTGGTGGTTTGACCCCTTCTCTCCTCGACTACAACACAAAAAACCTTAAGTCCTTCTCCACCTGATCCTTCCAACGGAGTGGAGGTCTTCCTCTTCCTCTGCTTCCCCCCGCGGGTACTGCGTCGAATATTTTCAGAGCTGGAGTGTTTTCGTCCATTCGGACAACATGACCTAGCCAGCGTAGCCGCTGTCTTTTAATTCGCTGAACTATGTCAATGTCGTCGTATATCTCGTACAGCTCATCGTTCCATCGAATGCGATATTCGCCGTGGCCAACACGCAAAGGACCTTAAATCTTTCGCAGAACTTTTCTCTCGAAAATTCGCAACGTCAACTCATCAGTTGTTGTCATCGTCCAAGCCTCTGCACCATATAGCAAGACGGGAATTATGAGTGACTTATAGAGTTTGGTTTTTGTTCGTTGAGAGAGGACTTTACTTCTCAATTGCCGAAGTAGCAACTGTTGACAAGAGTTATCCTGCGTTGCATTTCCAGGCTGACATTGTTGGTGGTGTTTTTGCTGGTTCTCAAATCTACGAAACTATCTACAACTTCAAAGTTATGACTGTCAACAGTGACGTAAGTGCCAAGTCGCGAGTGCGACGACTGTTTGTTTGATGACAGGAGATATTTCGTCTTGCCCTCGTTCACTGACAGACCCATCTGCTTTGCTTCCTTGTCCAGTCTGGAGAAAGCAGAACTAACGGCGCGGGTGCTGAAGCTGATGGTCTCCAATCGTTGGGCATGCTTTCGTCCGACCATATTTTGCAAAGAAGCTGATGCATGCTCCTAATCAGTTATTCGCCGCCGTATTTGAATAGCTCGGCCGGCAACACAGCGGCATCCGCAGCTTTGTTGTTCTTCCGACGGGTAATTGCTATTCCAACTTTTCCATGATCGGGCAATGAAGCGTCTGCTCCATCGTCATCGATTGGGAAATCGGGTTCGAGTTCTCCTGTCGTTGTGCGTTCACTGCCATTCAGCAGGCTGGAGAAGTGTTCCCTCCATAATATTAGTTTTCTCTGGGCATCGGTTACTAAATCACCTCTGAGGGTTCTACAAGAGTATGCCTCGGTCAGTTAGTTACCGCATCTTTTCGTAGAATTTTCGAGCATTACAACTGTCGGCCAGCTTGTGAAGCTCCACATACTCACGCATTTTGGCCTATCGCTTTTTTTTGTCTGCAAATGCGTCTCGCTTCCCTCTTCAACTCTCGGTATACATCCCGTTGTGGTTGATTGTATCGTCTCCACTGCTACACGGCATTCCTCATCGTACTAGCTGTTCTTGAAGTAGCTTGAAATGCCGTCCCACAGTTCTCTTATACCGAATTGTTGACGATTGCGCTCAGAGAGCAGGAGTGCAAGTCGAGTTGAAAATCGTTCAACTGTCTGTTGTGGTTGCAGCTTCTCGACGTCGAACCTTCCAAGTATTTTTTGACGTGCGTGATCCGAGTTAGGACCTCGGAGCGTACGCACGTCTAATTTGCAAAAGTTACAACACTGTATCATTAAAACGGTTTCAATTTGACTTCACGTAAATTATAAACAATTTTAATTGAATGGTTGTTTGGTTTAGTCCAGTTCCAACTAAATATTCTTGTGGTGACCAATATCAATCATTGGTGACTCTTATAAAATCAATCGAAAAAATATTTTTTTTTATAGCATATCATTTAGTGCCTAGTCGAAGCTTAAATTAACAATACAGTGGTGACCAGTTCAATATTCATAATCAATAGTTTTGAGAAAAACGTATTTGAAGTCTTACCATTCACAAAAGTTCTAGAGCGATCAATAACCCTTTGCTAATTATAGAAAACTCGAAAAGTATTTATCGGATTTACAAAACTTTCATCTCTCAGTGGAAGTGAGGGAAGCAATTGCTAAACGTCCAATCCTTCTGAACTTTGACAGTTGACAGAGTGACGTTAAGCAATTGTAAACGAGGGATGGCCAGATTGAAATCTTACCAAAAAAATATGAAAACGGAGGGATTGATTGACTCGTTCAAGACCACAAATGAAAAATGAAAATTAAGGAAAAACGTGAAATTTATATACATTTGATGAAACGATTTGTAATGAAATGCTTCATAGTATTAATTTTCAGTGGAAATTGATTAAAAGCGTTTATTTATTGCGAGCTAACAAGCCTTAATACCTTCATTAAAAATTGAAAGTTCAAAAGTCGGTTGTTTTAATATATAGTACTATAAAAAGATTTTAATATATCCATATATTAAATTACCATATATTATAATCGAAATAAGTGTTGCGAGTTTCATTTTAAAATGATTTTTTCGGTCTGTTATGGGAGAACCTTGAGTAAAATGGCTATTTGTGTCTACAAAACATTTTATGTGATTTTTTATACTCTCGCAACAAAGTTGCTAGGGAGAGTATTATAGTTTTGTTCACATAACGGTTGTTTGTAAGTCCTAAAACTAAAAGAGTCAGATGTAGGGTTATACATACCAAAGTGATCAGGGTGACGAGTAGAGTTTAAATCCGGATGTCTGTCTGTCGGTCCGTCCGTCTGTCCGTCCGTGCAAGCTGTAACTTGAGTAAAAATTGAGATATCATGATGAAACTTGGTACACGTATTTCTTAGCTCCATAAGAAGGTTAAGTTCGAAGATGGGCAAATTCGGCCAACTGCCACGCCCACAAAATGGCGAAAACCGATAACCTATAAAGTGTCATAACTAAGCCATAAAAAAAGATATTAAAGTGAAATTTGGCACAAAGGATCGCATAAGGGAGGGGCATATTTGGACGTAATTTGTTTGGAACAGTGGGCGTGGCCCCGCCCCTACTAAGTTTTTTATACATATCTCGGAAACTACTATAGCTATGTCAACCAAACTCTTTAGAGTCGTTTTCCTCAGGCATTTCCATATACAGTTGAAAAATGGAAGAAATCAGATAATAACCACGCCCATCTCCCATACAAAGGTTATGTTGAAAATCACTAAAAGTGCGTTAGCCGACTAACAAAAAACGTCAGAAACACTAAATTTTACGGAAGAAATGGCAGAAGGAAGCTGCACCCAGGCTTTTTTTTAAATTGAAAATGGGCGTGGCGTCGCCCACTTATGGACCAAAAACCATATCGCGATTTCAATGAAATTCGGTATGTAATATTTTCTTAACACCCTGATGACATGTACAAAATATGGGTGAAATCGGTTCACAACCACGCCTTCTTCCAATATAACGCTATTTTGAATTCCATCTGATGCCTTCTCTGTATAATATATACATTAGGAACCAATGATGATAGCGGAATAAAACTTTACACAAATACGGTATTTGAAAAATATGTAAATGACGGATAATGAAATCTCGATTATCACTTTATCATGCGAGAGTATAAAATGTTCGGTGACACCCGAACTTAGCCCTTCCTTACTTGTTGTTTTTGTAATTGTAATGGTTTTACTGTTTTCGGTAATTCCTTTTGTAATTGCTGCTTTGTGTGGATGACGGCCGAAATCGCTCGCTCAGGTCTTTAAAATGTGGCATAATTAATTATCTTTTTATATGCCTGCTTGAGTGCGCCAAAGTTGCTGTTACCAACGCCTCTATTATACAGATATAAGTGCGTGTACACCCCCTCTGCATACATGCCACACACAATCACACTTAAGCGTATTTTATTACAAAGTTCTTGCTGTGAATTCACTCAAGTACCATCGGCAATTCGTTCTTCAGCAAGTTAGTCTGTATTTGGAACTGCTTTATCGTTGGTGGTTGCTGCTCAACCGCAAGAATTTTCGAAAATATTTCAGGGGAAAATACAACAATGTATTTATTCATGAAATCGTTTTGTATAAATTAACGGACGGATATGCAATCAAAATTGTGGGAATGTTTTGCTTTTTTCTCCACTATCAATTACACAACTATACTTAAGAATGGGAAGAAGACTCTTTCCCGTTGCTATTGTGTTCTTTGTTTATTTTAATTCTTTTTAAAATACTTTCCAGTAAAATAATTATTTATATAAGTGATCTCTTTACGATTAGCTTTCATAGTTAGGAGCTAAAGATATGATGAAAATATGTAAGTATGTAGCTTGGTATGTACATAAATATGTACACATGTATGTCATCGCGTTGTGAGGCCAACGAAGTAAAGGTAGTAAAACACTAAATAATATCAATTCACAGAATTGATTTTCGCCAGAAATCAGTTCATTTCTTTGAAGCGCGTTCGTACAGAGTTTATTAATTTTGAAACTTTATTTGCTGCCTAAAATGGGTTAAAGTACCGGAAAAGTCATTGTACGCAACAGGAACAAACAAGGTAAAACTATATGAAATGCTCTAAATTGGGAGTGGTCGCATCAGCCTTTATAAATCAATACTATACTTTTTGTATGTCGCAAATTAATTTCTTTACCGGCTTTCCACAAAAAAGTAGATTTTGACGACACAGTGGAAAACAAACAAATCTAGTTCAATAGTTCAATAAGATAATACTAATACAACGTACACTTGTGCCAAAGTTTTGTCCAATCCCAACAGTTGTTAAAGTCATTTTCTGGAATTGCCTTCAATTCGATAGCGATTCAAATTTAATGTCTTCAATTGACTCAAAACGGTTTTCCAGAACGGTCGTTTGAGTTTGCTGAATAATAAGAAGTCACACGGAACTAAATCAGGTGAATACGCTAGTTGCGGCACAATATTGGTTGAAAATTTAGCGAAAAACTCACGAAGAATCAATGCAGTATGCGGTGGTGCATTATCCATAATTCCGGCTTCTTTTTACGAATAGCTTCATGCAAACGAGCATTGTTTATCGACGGTATGGTGAATTTAATAAAGGTCACAGATTAATCCAAAACGGATTTAGTGAAGGTCATTCCAAATCAGTAGTTGTTCCGGAAACTATTGATGCTGTGCACAAACAAATATTGCTAGATCGTCATATTGCATATATCGTGATATACATACATAGATGCAACTATAGGCACTAGTGGGACTAGCATTATTTCAATATTGCAGCAACATTTGATTACAATTTTTTCACGTTGGATCCCACATAATTTGTTCATTGCTCAAAAAGAGGCTCGTGTCGATTGGTCGAGAGAAAAAGTTAAAAAACTACGATAGCTTCAATAGTTTCCAAATACATCCATGAAGTCGTTAAATATGACATTGATATCATTAGCCTCAACAACCGCGTCGTTAGTTACGCTTTCTCCAGAATGGATAAACAAATCAATTGGGTCTGGTAGTGAACGAGAGCAAGACGAAATATGTATGTATCTCCTGTCATCAAACAAACAGTCGTCGCTCTCGCGACTGGGCACCCACGTCACTGTTAACATTCATAACTTCAAAGTCGAAGATAATTTCGTCTGTCTTGGAACCAGTATTAAGAGCAAGAACAATGTCAGCCTCGAAATTCAATGCAGAATAACTATAGCCAAAAGGTGCTACTTTGGACTGAGTTGGCAATTGAGAAGTTAAGTCCTCTCTCGACGAACAAAGACAAAACTTTATAAGTCACTCATTATTCCCGTTCTGCTATTTTGTGCAGATGCATGGACGATGACAACATCTGATGAGTCGACGTCGAGAGAAAGGTTCTGCGGAAGATTTATGGTCCTTTGCGCATTGGCCACGGCGAATATCGCATTCGAGTGCTGTATGAGTTATACGACGACATTGACATAGTTAAGCGAATTAAAAAAAGCGGCTACGCTGGCTAGGTCATGTCGTCCGAATGGATGGATCCCCCGCCGGTGGAAGTAGAGGAAGAGGAAGTCCTACACTCTGTTGGAAAGACCAGGAAATCCTGGAATCATGAAAAAAAAGTTTTTCCAAAAAAAAACGAAACAGTGCGAAACGAAATCGAATTTTCAAGTTCAAAACCAGGCACCGAATCTGATATGATGTTAGTTCCGGAAATAAGTAAGTACTATAACATTTTACAAACGTGTATTAACAGTCGTGGCAAAAAATCATTTTAAACTTTGTTGTAGATTTATTCCTATAATAATAAGTTTTCATTTTGTATCTTAATATTCATTTGTCTTCCAGTTATCACTGCAACAAATTCGAAATATGTTGTTTTGACGAGTTTTGACACGCTTAAATACTAACTGATTGGGCTGGTTGAACTGAGCGGCAACCATTTAAATGGCTGTAACTTGAAAACGATTTGGGACATCGATTAGAGATATCGGAATGTTATTTTCAAATAAATTATTAAACTATAGAAATATGAAAAAAATGTTTCAAACTTTTTTTTCGCCATTTTGGACGATATTTGCACTGTATCTGGGAAAGAAATGAATTTTTTTTGTCTTCCCTAATATTTACACGTACTTAATATACCTACTTTCTTTATTTAAGAAATGTGAAATATTTGCCCAATTGCTTTTTAAAATGAACATCATTACAATTACGATTTGTTATCAATGTTAGAGTAACAACAACCACTCAATTGTACCTGTCTCATTTAACAAAAGAAAAAACAAAGCAACAAACAAGTAGTACAACAAGAGTAACACTGTTGGTACCAGTTGCTTAACTGGAAGCACACCAGTATGTGCCAGAGCGATGGCGTATGGGGAGCAAGACAGAATCGTAATCCCAAAGCAGCAGCCAAACCACCAGCCGATGACATGGCACAGCGGCGCAGCAGCAGCAGCATATCATGCCAGCACATACATACTTTGGTATAATAGAATAAGAATGCAGCACGATTACGAATCGGCAAGACGGCACGTTTCCAGTTTGGTTGTACAAATTTCTTTACAACTTGACATCTGTCAAATTGTGGACATAAAATGTCAGTGACAAATAGCTGCAGCCAACTAGAAGCGAAATTGACAAGACAAAAAACGACCAACCCAGCTGAATTGAGTGATTTAGACACATATGTATGTATTTCTATACTATATTCATACTAATACATACATACATACATGTATACATATGTGGTTTTAGCATTCTATAAGACTCTTCTGCTCATCATTATTTCATTGTGTTAAGAATGAATGTCAAGTATGTGAAAAAAATTGATGCAATTTTTTAAAAGAACCAATCAAAATTGAATTGAAATGAACTTTAGGTATGTATAATATTCCACTAGAAAATTTATTTTGTATGAAACGTTGGAGAAGAATTCTGATTAGGTCCATTCCTTGTTCGTAAAGCTACTTCTTATTAGAGTTTTGGTAACTTTAATCGGTACTAAGCTTAGCAAAGTATGTATGTATATAGTACTGATGGTATGTAGTCATAGAAAACAGTAAAAAAAAATAGAAGACTCTAAAATAGTTTTTTAAACGAGCCATATTTCGACTTTTCTTACTACATATATATGTACGTATGTACATAGGTTATCTTTAATATTTCGGGATTTGAAACCCATAGTATTGTACAGCGTGGGCCCGAATAACTGTCGCACTTTTAAGAAGCAACGTTATGTTCACGTAAGTGTACAGAATTTTGTTATCGTTACATTTTTGTGATCCTTATTTTATTGTGAAATTAATTGAGTACTTTTTTGACCAGATCCGTAGTTCTTAAAATTTGTGAGTGATGGAAGAAAAAGAGACTTAGTGCAAAAATTACATTTGCAAGGCAAAACGACAGGCGAAATTGTTAAATTGCTGAAAGGCATTGATGTAAACCGGAGATTTGTCCAACGCACTGTGGCTCGATTTAAGAGAACTGGAAGTGTTAAAATATCCAAAAAACCTGGACGAAGAAGAAGTATAAGAACACCTAAACTGGTGAAGAATGTGCGAGAAAGGATAAGGCGAAATTGTGCTAGATCAGCTCGAAATCTAGCCAAAGAGCTGAAGGTGAGCCGGAAAAGCATCCGAAATGTTTTAAAAGAGGACTTGGGACATAAACCTTACAAAAGGAAGAGGATTCATGGCCTTACGGAGCGTCAGAAGAAAATGCGACGGGCAAAAAGTGGTTTATTACTTCAGCGGCATGCAAGTTGCAATATTGTGTTCTCTGATGAAAAACTATTCATATTGCAAAAAAGCCACAATCCCCAGAATTATCGCGTGTATGCAACAAGTATGCAGGATATCCCAACAGGTAAATTAGCCGTTCAGAGATATCAAAACACACCATCTGTCATGGTATGGGGGGTCATATCCAAAAAAGGCAAGCTCCCGCTCCTTTTTATTGAGAAAGGTGTCAAAATCAATGCAAAATATTATTTGAATGAAGTGCTTGTCAATCATTTTTACCTCATGCATCTGAGCTCTTCGGCAACGAACCATATTGCTTCCAGCAAAACTCTGCTCCGGCTCATAAAGCAAGAATTGTTCAGCGCTGGTGCAAGGATAATTTGCCATGTTTTATTCCGATTGATAAATGGGCTCCATCTTCTCCGGATCTGAATCGATTGGATTTCAGTATATGGGGATACATGTTTGACAAATTAAAAAATTAGAAAAACATAAGATTGGATCAATTCAAGCGTCTTTTAATCAAAATTTGGGACGAAATTCTAGATGAAGTGGTGCATGCCGCCTGCAATAGTTTTCAAAAACATTTGAAGCTGGTAAAAAAAAATCAAAGGTGAACGATTTGAACTTAAGCAGTCCTAATGTAAGCCAACAGTCTGTATAATAAATAAAATTGCTTAATTGCTCAAAATATCAAAAAATAAACTTTTTCTACAAAAAATAAAGCGCGACTAATTTAATTCCATCATTTAAGCCCCATCAAAGACCAGTGTTTATCGCTGGTATGGTGAATTTAATCGTGGCCGTAGATCACTCCAAGAGGGATTTCGTGATGTGAAGGTGAAGAAAATATTGTATTGTAATTTAGGAAAACTAACTGTCGTAGAGGGATCCCTTTTCATCACGGTAATGCGAGCTCTCAAACTCCGTCTAAAGGAAACGCTTGTTTGAGTATTCTAACCATCAACTGATGAGTCTATGTAAGTGTAAGACAGCAATCTGGAAAACCCTCATTTGCCAGCATAACTAAAGGTACTAATGAAGTTCAGTAATATATACATATATGTATATATGTCTGTAAACCAAACAAATTCGAATGCCGTTGGTGATATTTCCGGTTATTTGTCGTTAATTCCTAACAAGTTTAATAAGCTTGAAGAGCAAATTAGACTTACTCATGAACGTCTCACTCCGCTAGAGTGACAACAAAACGAAAATAAGATACAAAAATGGAACCAATAGAAATCATGATCTGAAATGCAAATGGCTTGCTCAAATATAGAAAAGAATTAGAGACAGTACAGCATCTTGAAAAAATTGATATTTGTCTTATATCAGAAACCCATTTTACAAATGAGACTTTCGTTAAGTTTAAAAACTACAAGACGTATTGCTCAAACCACCCAAATAACAATGCGAGAGGGGAGAGCGCCATTATTGTTAGAGATAATGCTCCCTATTACGAAGAAATTAATACAAGTGTCCCAGAATTCAAACCCACGACCATATCGGTTGATTCTAGTTTCGGAAAAATAAGTATTACTGACCTAGACTTGTATACAGAAGTTATTCTAAAACACCATGGGAAATTCATCATGGGTGGTGACCTTAACGCAAAACACTCGCAATGGCGTTCAAGAGTTACGACACCGAAGGGGAAAAGGCTCTTTAAAGCAGCTACGGACACTGGATGCGACTTCATGTCTACTGGCAAGCCGACTTACTGGCCTTCCGATTCAAAAAAATTAGCTGACCTGATCGACAAATATCCAAGTCCCCCCTTACCATGGAAAATGGATTGGACTTATATTCGGACCACCCGCCAGTATATCTAATCCTAAATAGCTTTCTAAAAGAAATCGACATACTGCCTTATCTTTCTAATAGACATACGTATTGGAAGTATTTCAAAGTTATACTCGACAAATATTGATATCTAAAGTAAATATAACAGCTCATGATATTGTAGAAGATGAAGTTCATGCATTTACGAAAACTATTCAAGAATCGGCTTTGAAAAGAACTCCTGTTCCGAAACAAAAAAAAACTTTTACACTAAATATTCATTAGAGATTTTAGATCTCATAAAGGAAAAGAGAAAACTACGTAAAAATCACGCGATTTGCTCAATATAAAACAGAACTAAACGGTTTTACTAAGCTTCTCACACCAAAATAAGGTCATTTACAAATGAAAATATTGGCAAATTAACGCCAAACAAAATTACTGATTATTTCCTTTGTAAAGCCGAAAAAAATATTTGGAAATATTGTCGAATAGATCCCTCAGAAAGCCAAACGGATCCTGGGCCAAAAGTGACGAAGAAAAAGCGGAAGTATTTTCAGAGAAACTAACTAAAACGTTTAGTCCTTTTGAGTTCCATGGTACTTTACCGCAGCTGGAAGGTTCGCAATATGTTGGTGAAATCCAACCAGCAACAAACAAAGAAGTGAAAAATATTATTAAAGCTAGATTTAAACCAAAAAAAGAATCTCGGCTTCGACTTGGTCACTGCTGATGTAATAAAAAATATAACGCGAAAAGCGTTAGCAAAGCTTACATCGAAACAAACGCTTGCTTAAGTCTCAGATACGTCCCATTGTCATGGAAGGTACCTGAAATCATTATGGTATAAAACCCAGGCAAAAGCGCACATGAGGCCTCGTCATATTGTCCAATCTCATTGTTGCCTATTTTGTCCGACCTACTTGAAACTGTAATTATAATTATAAGAATATTTCAGAACATAATTGAAGAAAAGAGCCATTGTTTGGATTTAGATCTCAACATTCCACAATCGATCAAGTTCATCGAATAACAAGAATAATAGAAGATGCGGTGGATTTGAATGAAATGTAAAAATGACGAGTCATCCACCATATAGCCTTGATCGAATGTCTTATTTTTATTACAGTTCGAAAAAGATCTAATAAAGACTTCAATGTTTTTCGACAAGAGAAGAGGCAGTTGATGCGTTTAGAACGCATGATTTATTTGGAGGAAAGTCAATCAGGGGGCCTATTCTGTAACTCGATTCGAAAATCAATTTACTCGAATTCGGATTTTTTATATTCTGTAACTGGATTTTCGGATTTTCAAGCCAATTTTCGAATAAAATATTCGTTAGCTTTTGAGTTGTAGAAAGCAAAAACGAATATTGTACGTATTTTTTCTGGCACAGGGTGGTACAACTTTCGCATAATGATAAAGTAGATCCGAATTTCGAATAGAATACATTTTCGAATCAAGTTACAGAATAGGCCCCCAGAGTGGCAAAAGTGCCTCGACAATTGGATCAAACTCATCATAAGTATATAGATCATAATGTAAAATATTTTTAAACACAAAAAAGCAATTTTTGATGATCAATATTTATTTTTGCTCTCTAATCCCGGAATGTAAAAGGCAACCTACGTATGTATGTACAAGTATATCCAGTCAATCTTATTATTGGTTTTACCAAGTTCGTAGTGATCGACGATTCTCACAAATCGACGCAAAACTCTTATGTCATTTGATCAGTGACAGAATGTCCTTTGAAGTTAGTAGTTGCTTCATAGGTATTCGAGTGAAATTCCTGAAAGAAAGTAACGGGAATTCTTCATTTAATCATCCCACTTATATGGACAACAGGTAAATTTTTTTTACTAGGTTGGTACAACTGTCCTTAATTATGATGCCAAAAATTAGCGCGGTCTGTCAACTAATGTGGTTACAGCAGCTGCTTATGTCAGTCGACCTCAGCTCTCGCGTCGAATTTGTTTTGATGTCTTCAATTAACTCAAAACGATTTCCCCGGAGCGGTTCTTTGAGTTACCAGAATAACCAGAAGTCACATGGAGCTAAATCAGGTGAATACGGTGCTTACTCAATGATATTTGTTGAGTGTTTGGCCAAAATTTTACACAAATACGTCAAATTAAAAAATTTTGTGAAATTCGACAAACAATAATTTTTGCTTCGAAGTGACGGGTGAAACATATTGAAGAGTGTCTTTGGAAGGCTATAGTGGGTTAGGTTTCCTTCAAACTAAATATTCAATTCATTAATAAAACATGTAATTTTTTGCTTTGTAGAAACATAAATTCATGCCGGATTTCGTACAGAAAGTGTGCGTTCAGGATTTTTTGCATAATTTGCAAACATTTGTTGTATCCCGAGCTTGCCAACGGTAAAACTGGGAACCGCTCATTATGTTAGAGTGTACATCAGAAAATTGGCTAGTTTTATCGATGAGAAGAAAAATTGTAGGAAATTAAATTGCGCTCACGTCATAAAAGTGCTTTGTTTCAGAGATATAAGCATACAAATTTATATAAAGTCAATAATAAAGATTTGGATACAAAAATTTCATTAAAATTTTATTGATTTTTCTTATAATTAAATCCCTGTTTTTTTTTTTATAAATATAGCCGTTTATTCAATTCAAAGAGGAAGTATTTAAAGTCAAAATTAAGGCAGCGGGACACGGTCTTAAGAAAAAACTCTGCATATCTGGTTTAGACCCTGACCGAATGACGGGATCTTCACTCAATTGGTTTCTATCTAAAATGAAGCACTAATCACCCATAATTTACGGTTTATAGCCTTTGCGGTTTATATTGGTTATGAGAATAGTAAATCTGGTAACAAGTGGATTTTTTCCAATAGAAACGTTAGAGTGCGTTGGTCAAAAAGAGCACAGTACTATGAAAGTTTGACAGTTTTTTTTGGTCTCATTGTTTATACTCGTAGCTTAAAGTACCAAAATTACTGGGGCAGTTGCTTACATTCTCGATTTTAAAAACTCAAACGCCATTTCCTATGGATTAAATATTAGCATTTATTTATTCTTTATTTTATTTTAATATGACCTGTAAATAAATTTACAGACTATGCTAGAAAAACAAAGGGAAACTGGCTGCTTAAGTCTTCGTCCCACTTTGTATAGATACATATTAATTTACTTCTGTGTACATTTCAACTCTAAATTAATTTTAATAGTATAGGAAGTAGATGTTTGCTTATATTTTCATAGTCCAGTGTTGCTAAATAGCCAGAAGTTACACGAAGGTAAATCTGGCGAATGCGTTGGTTGTGGCACGATATTAGTTGAAAATGCGAAATTATCACGAATAACCGATGCAGTATGAGAGTTGCATTATCGCATTTCTTTGTTCAATAAATTCAGACATAGTAAAAATCGAAGAATTCACTTTCAGAGCCTCACAAATCGATGTGTGTATTTCAACTACTAATAAATATTTTGAGGTGAAATTTAGCAAGGATGTCATTAACAGTACTATCAACTACACAAAAAAAAATATCGATTCGAAAAACACGCGAAGTATAAATGAAAAATTCACCTTTCAATTTGATCACAGTAGTACCTGTACTGTTGTAATAAATTAATTTTCTATTAATAAGCAATATACATTATTACAAAAATGTTTATTTGGGAATTTATTCTGTGAAAATCAAATAAAATTATTAAATATGCTAGTAGATACTCAAGTTGTTAAGGAAATAAGAATCTACATAAAATACTGCAAATTTAATCTTTTATTACATATATTTAAAAAACTTAAGAAAGCTGAAAATTGCAAAATTATGTTCATTTCCGGCTTCTTAACTAACTTACATAGTCATAAAACACACTTTCTCGTAGCATTCAATAACTGTGCCGACGAGTGGTTCACGCACCTACAAGATCTCATTATTTAACCACAATCCACGATGCAAGTGTTCTCCCCCATTTCCTATGGAAAAAATATCAATAATGATATTGAAATCTCATCCGCCCTGCGAAGACGGAGCGTACAAACAAACAACACTGTAAGAGCAAGAAATCCAAAACAGCTTTGCGTTCGCATTGTGGGTCGCCTCTATCAAACGCTTACGGTACTAGGAAATGTCGAAAAAGTGAAAAATTAAGGAAATGATTGTTTTCTGCCGTTCAACACACTTGGCAAGCGCCAAAGGAGTGCCGCGAAACCGGGACAAGGACATTCACCGCACTTTTTGTTTTCAAAGCAGCTTAGCTGGCTAGTTGAAGGGTGTATATTTGATGGCGTGAGCTGAGCAGATGAGGGCATTATTATGGCCTCCGCAGGTAACATAGCGGTGCTCCACAACGCACGTGTCGAAACTCGCGAACGGTGCCAAGTTTCGAGCAATGGTGCGTGGAGAATTGTTTTATGAATTATTAAAAACTTTCCTTAATGTTGACACAATTTTACTGTGATGTACATGAAAATTTAAATAAGCGGAGAAATTGGAAAATGGATTTTATTATGTGAGCGAAAAGAAGAATTAGAAGCAGTTTGCCACGAATTTTAAATACTTCGAAATAAACTATAAAAATAGAGTAAGCCAACGAGTAACTTTGCTAGCATATTCAGAAGGCTATTCTAAGGGAATCTCATGAAAATAAATCAGTATTTGCGCAAAGGGGACCTCTGTACTCTTGAAATTAATGCAGCTTCAATATAGACAGGTATATATGGATTTTTAGCCGTTTTCGGAAGTTACTAAAGGGTGATCTATTTGATCGTTTCCTTATATTTCAAAGAAAAATCAGAACCTTTAGACTTTACATATCCCCATAGGAAAAAGTTTAACAGTGTGATATCACAATCGACCGACCCAGAATGAGACGTTATCGGTTCACCGAAGTGTTCTCTCAATAAATTCATTGATTGATGTGAATTGAGGGAGTGGCGCCGTCTTGTTGAAGAACAAATGTCGCCGAGATCACTATTATATTAGGTTCAGGTGCTATAACGGTCGCCAAAAACGGTTACGTTCTCATCGGCATCATTTTTGAATAAATATGAACCGATAAATCCACCGATCAATAAACCATACCAAACCGTTGTTCTCTGAATGAAATGACACCTCTTGAATCTCTTCAGGTTGCTCTTTGTCCCAATTTTGCTTGTTTACATACCCATCGAGCCAGAAATGGGACTCATCGCTGAACAAAATTTGACTCGAAAACTTTTCTTGGAACTTTTCAAGAGCCCATAAAGCAAATGGATGTCTTTTGGGAAGGTCGAGCAGCTTCAGTTCTTGTACAAGCTGTAGTTTGTGTGCTTTCAATTTAAGATCTCGATAAAAATTGCGCCAAGTCGTTCCATACGTCGTTTCAAGTTGCTACCACGGTCTTTGTGTACACTCGCAACTACGTCTGCTATATTTTTGTCCCTGCATGCTGGACGTGTTTTATTCGGTCGAATATTATCCAATAATAAATGCTGGACCTCAAGATCGGCGATGGTGTTGCGAATAGAGCGTTTAGTAGGCCGATTATGTTGATCGTAAGTTGCGCGGTGACAATCGGTTGTAAGTACCGTTGGAATAATAACAATGTTTATTCTCCAATTTAAGAGAAAAAAGCTTTTGTTTTTGATTAGAGAATTGAAGTTCAATGAAATGTTAAATTATGTATAGCAGAATGGTAAATATTTTTGGTTGCTTCACATTGCTCCTAAAGCTGAGTATAGAACACCCTTTGGTCCGAAGTCATAATATTCTGGTTCTACAAAGTCAATTATTGAATCAAATCTAATATTGTTGGTACTTTGTATTGATATAACTATTAAGAGTGAATTTCTCATAAACGAAAATTCAAAGAAAGGGCTTATTTCACTTCGGCAGTCTCACTAAATCGTCCGGGATATCTGAACAATTTCTTTTAATAATTGAACATATGGTCAACATTTTCTGGTTCTCCGATCAAATATAAACTAGCTTTAACCAATATTAAAATTTTGTTTCACTCATGTTCCATTTTATTTCGTGTTTCATTCATGCCACTGTAAATTTCCGAAAATGTTGTTACGTTATTTTGCATTTCAGGTGACGATATGTATCTGTTCTGCGGAATATTTATGATCCTTTTCGTATTGGCAACGGCGAATACCGCAGTCGATGGGACGATGAGTGTCATGTCGTCCGAATGAAGAAGATGTATCTCCAATCAGGCCATAAAGCCCGTTTTGGTCAATAATCGGTCTATAATGCCATTTATAGGAATTTTACTACGACAACGAGCTGTTGTCATGGGTATACGAAATTTGATCTAATTACCTACACAGTAAAAAATTTGTACACTTGTACCTGTAACGAAATATTTAAATGGCTTAAACCAACAGTAAAATGTCGTGCTAAAAGTGTCAAAGAGCAACAATTATCCACAGTATCGTATCCGTATTTATATGAATTAAAAAATACATATTTACTATAATACATATTTGAATTTACATTGCAGAAATAGTAATGTGATGTTGTACCGTCAATTCAATCAGACTTTACATCAACAACAGCAGCAGAAATGAGTTGTGGCATTTCACGCTTGGTATTCAATAACGCGCTTTAAACCGTGGTGCAATCAGGGCACATTCACCCTCCAACAAACGTTTTGACAAAGCCACGGCCGACCCTTCAGCAACACTTTGCCCTCACTGAGATTACGCCTCGGGGTGGTTTCTGTTGCTGCTGTACACTTATGTTTACATTTTGTGTTTTTTCCGTCTTTTTTGATATTTTCCCTTTAAATTTTTTCCCGACAATTTTCCTCCTGTTTCCCCTAGTAATAATTTGAAAAGTATGAAATTCACTTCAGAATATAAAGTACGTAGAAAATATTTTTCATTGCATCATTAGATGAATGAAAGTTGAATGAAAAGCGGTCGGGCGCTTATTTCACTTCTGCATGGCGCACAACGGCAGGCGGCAGAGGACGAAAAAGAGGGAGCGAATCTCCGATGTATTTTAAATTCCGTGCATTTGAGTTAATTTTTTTACGTGAAATGTTTTTAAATATGAAAAATGTATGCAAATTATGGATTCACTACGCGACACTTAAAATGGAAAATAAAAAATGAAATGAGGTTGCGTTTTTATGCTCATTTTTATTTTATTCTAACACCGAGCAGACAAGGATTGGGGTGCTAATGTCATTATAGTAGGGCTACATCATGTATGTTATGCTAATATGGTCATAATGTATGCATCCATAGATGTATGTATGTATATGTATATGGGTATAAATTTACATGATTGTGCACTCATAGAGAGAACATATTGATTGAAACTTCACTGTTTAACCGTAAGAAATTTATTAATTTGTAGGGCGTTGTAAATTCAACTCCTCTAGAGGTGTAAATATATGTAACAAGTCATTATAAAGAGTATTGTAAAAGTATAATGTAATAATATTTTTTTTGCGGTCGGCCCGATTCCCACAAAAAAAAAATTTGTTGGTTGATAAAGGCCTCTTTTTTGAATGAGTACGTCAAAAACAAAATCAAAGCATTCGGAGTGATGATAACACTACTCAACGAATCCGAAGTAAAAATTTGCGGCTGATGTGCTAAGAGGTCTGTGGTATATTTTAGGTGTACTGATTACGAATTTGAGTTCAAAAATCTTCCATTAGGAAACTTTAACTATCATATCCGATTTTAGCAACCCAAATAAGCGGAAAATGGCTTTGAACTAGTGTTATCCACAAGCTATTTTAAAGATGAAGGCGTCCCTCTCTAGACAGAGCGAATCATTGATCCATATTTCTTCAAAAATGAAGCTGGACATAATGTTATAGTCAATGAGGAACGCTATAGAGCAATGCTTGAAGTCTTTTTCATACCTCATGTTGATGTGGACAACCTTTTGTTTGTAGCAAGATGTCGGAACATGCCATACAGACAACGGAAAAATCAATTTATTGAAAAAGGATTTGCTAAGTCTGAAATTTGTATTCCCGCAAAGCTAATACATAAGCTGACGTTGAGCAGCAAACGCTCCGTCAGGATCGGAAAGAACCTCTCCAAAACGTTCAATACCAAGCGAGGTTTCAGACAAGATGACTCCCTATCGTGCTACTTCTGCAAACTATTACCCGGGAAAATAATACGAGCTGCAGAGCTTCTATAAGAGTGTACAGCTGCTAACGTACGTCAACCAATTTATATCATTGCCATCAGCAACCGCGCCGTTAGATCTGCTTTCTCCAGACTGGATAAAGAAGCGAAGCGTATGGGTCTGGTTGTGAACAAGGGCAAACGAAACGACGAAATATTACCTGTCATCAAACAAACAGTCATTGCATTCGCGACTTGGCTCGCACGTCGCTGTTGATAGTCGTAACTTTGAAGTCGTAGATAATTTCGTCTAGCTTGAAACCAGCATCTAAACCTACAAAAATATCAGTATTGAAATAGAACTCAAAATCGCTCTTGCCAAAAGATGCTACGTTGAACTGAGTAGGCAATTGAAAAGTACAGTACTCTCCCGACGAACAAAGACCAAACTCTACAAGTCCCTCATCATTCCCGTCCTGATATATGGTTCGGAGGCATGGACAATGACATCATCTGATGAGTCGGCCTTAGGAGTATTCGAGAGAAAGGTTTTGCGGAAGATTTATAGTTCCTTTTGCATTGGCAACGGCTAGGTTTTCGATTCAGTACCGGCCGGTGGAGGAGGAATACCTCCACTCCGTTGGATAGACCAAACGCAGAAGAAGTTGGCTACGCTTGGTATCTCGAATTGGCGCCGAATAGCGAAAAGAAGAAACGACTAGCGAGCTGTTGTTAACTCAGCTACATCTGTATAAGCGGTGTCCACGGCCAGGTAAACGGTTTGGTATAAGGAGCAAAGATGTGGCGAATCGCAGATGTCATTGGTGTGCATATTGTTCAAGTTAGTATAAGGAAAGTTTGCCTAAAAATTGTGGTTTATATTTTCGATTAAGAGTAATTTACTTCCAGTTTACTTATTATATGATATCAAATATATATGCTTATGCTTACATATTTACAGAAAGTTAATACTGTATCTTTAGCGATGTTCCACTTCTAATTTTATTGAACCCTTGAATGCAATCCGTAAAACTCTGTGTAAAATTATGCCACTTTTGGTACTATATGTAAGTATGTATGGTGTACAGTTATGTAGTATGCACTTATTTTGTAAGAACATAAGAGCTTTCGTAATACGGACGAATGGATATAACAGACAAGTCATCGAGTCATACGAGTACGTATGTAGTTTAAATAATTGTGCAACGCTTTGTATTGACAACCCTAGGGCGCCACAAGTTTTCGTTACCAGTCGACCGACATTGTCACCACCAACTTCAACCATCTTACGCCACTGAAATGTCAGTCAGTTGCAGCGACGGCTTTCGCCTTGCAGCGCTCTTCAATGCGAAGTAGGTACATTTGTGTGTGGCATGATGGCGTTGCTGTGGTTTGTTGCCTAGATGCCAACAGAAACCCGCCGTATCTCCTCTCGATACGCTTACCACTCATTCCTTTTGCTGTTGTAGGTCGGAGTTTCCGCTGAGCTGCCACTCTTTAACTCTTTTGTTGAATGAAGGCATATCTCTGTGGTGTTAAATCTGTTGGCCGTTTTATTATACATATAAATATGAAAATGGGTTAGCCTAAATTACTTTGGTAGCAACAACCCCCGTCTTGCTTCATTGGCTTCTTAGTGCTTAAGCCAACGAAGCACGTAACCAATTATTGCACTGGCTTCAGCAAATACACACGGTCGAATGAGCTATTTTCCACATTCACTTTCACATCAACGTATTCTCTCTCGTTTGGCATTTATGCGCTCCACACATAATATGTATTTCACACGGTTGGTGGTCCGCGTTGACATCCTGTCTCCAACACTGCGAGCAATTCGCAAACCAGACACTCATTCAATCATTCATATATCCTTGGGTGATTAATCCAGCTCAATTATTGCCTTAATCCAATGGCATTGTGTTGATTATGATTGTGTAATTAGCACTTTTGTACTTTACCTTTTGGGAGTTTGCAAAAGTCATAAGGAAATCAAATATGTAGTGTGTACATATGATATTTATACATAAAAACAAATTAAATGTATGTGAAACCACCAGAGGCGTTAGATAGCACCAATGAGGCTATAAAAAAATACCATGATCAAATAGATATGTTGAGAAACCAAGTCTTATATTTTTAAATTGAGTGTTTTTAAGTCTTCTTCTTCTCTTTTGGCGTAGACACCGCTTACGCGATTATAGCCGAGTCAACAACGGCGCGCCAGTCGCTTCTTCTGTTCGCTACGTGGCGCCAATTGGATATTCCAAGCGTAGCCAGGTCCTTCTCCACCTGGTCCTTCCAACGGAGTGGCGGTCTTCCTCTTCCTCTGCTTCCCCTGGCGGGTACTGCGTCGAATACTTTCAGAGCTGGAGAGTTTTCGTCCATTCGGATAACATGACCCAGCCAGCGTAGCCGCTGTCTTTTAATTCGCTGAATTATGACAATGTCGTCGTATATCTCATACAGCTCATCGTTCCATCGAATGCGATATTCGCCGTGGCCAACGCGCAAAGGACCATAAATCTTTCGCAGAACTTTTCTCTTGAAAACTCGCAACGTCGACTCATCAGTTGTTGTCATCGTTCAAGCCTCTGCACCATATACCAGGACGGGAATTATGAGTGACTTATAGAGTTTGGTTTTTGTTCGTCGATAGAGGACTTTACTTTTCAATTTCCTACTCAGTCCGAAGTAGCACCTGTTGGCAAGACTTATCTTGCGTTGGATTTCCAGGCTGACATTGCTGGTGGTGTTTACACTGGTTCCAAGATAGAAAAGTTATCTACTCCTTCAAAGTTATGACTGTCAACAGTGACGTGAGAGCCAAGTCGCGAGTGCGACGACTGTTTGTTTGATGACAGGAGATATTTCGTCTTGTCCTCGTTCACTGCCAGACCCATTTGCTTTGCTTCCTTGTCCAGTCTGGAGAAAGCAGAACTAACCGCGCGGGTGTTGAGGCCGATAATATCAATATCATCGGCTTACGCAAGCAGCTGTACACTCTTATAAAAGATTGTACCTCCTCGATTAAGTTCTGCAGCTCGAATTATTTTCTCCAGCAGCAGGTTGAAGAATTCGCACGATAGGAAGTCGCCTTGTCTGTATCGAACGGCTCGGAGAGGTCCTTCCTGATTCTGACGGAGCTTTCTGTGTTGCTCAGCGTCAGTTTACACAGCCGTATTAATTTTGTTGGGATACCAAATTCAGACATTGCGGCATAAAGGCAGCTCCTTTTCGTCCTGTCGAAAGCAGCTTTGAAATCGACGAACAGGTGGTTTTCCAAAATTTGGCGCATCGTGAATATCTGGTCGGTTGTTGATTTGCCAATTCTAAAGCCACACTCATAAGGTGCAATCAGTTTGTTGACGGTGGGCTTTAATCTTTCACACAATACGCTCGATAGAACCTTATACGCGATGTTGAAGAAGCTTATCCTATGGCGCAGATTGTGGTGTCTCCCTTTTTGTGGATCGGTCAATCCAATCGTTGGGCATGGTTTCGTCCGACCATATTTTACAAAGAAGCTGATGCATGCTCCTTATCAGTTTTTCGCCGCCGTGTTTGAAGAGCTCGGCCGACAATGCGCTTTGTTGTTCTTCAGACGGTTAATTGCTATTCGAATTTCTTCATGGTGAGCCAATGGAACGTCTGATCCATCGTCATCGATTGTGGAGTCCGAGACTTGTTGTTTCTTTTCATTGGGTGGGTTTTTTTACGTGGCGGGTCCCAAACACAGAGCACAACCCTGAGAAGGGGATGTTTCGCCTTCTCACTTTAGCTCGCCTTCAAACGGATGTTCTTAGGCTACCCAGAGGATACTTGGTCAAAGACCGAAAGTCGTGAGCTACTTGAGCCAAATGTAAAAGGATCGTTTCTGGCCACTCCCGAGTGAATCGCGATCAAAGAACGTTCCTCACTTGCGTGAACTTCTACACATGACTCCATCCTCCGCTTTAAACAAATGTTTAAAAAGTTTTCAAAAATAAAAGCAACCAAAAAATTGAAAATCTTCCATTATGTAGAATGCTAATATTGAACATTGTACCAAAGTTGGTTATGCGTTTACTTACGCAGATCTCTGGCAGGTGAAGGAGTAAACAACTTTAACTTGCTTAACTATTTTTTACTGAAAAAGCGTTCCCACCAAGAATAAGACAAGATTCCGTCATTTACGAAACGAACTGTCAAACTTTCATCGTGACTGTAATTCAAGACGTCACCAATTAATGTATTAGGTGGTCAAAAAGTCTTGCGGTATTTTCGCTAGTTGGCGCTGAAAGCCAACTCGTTCGTGAGTTATAGTGTCGCAAACATGGAGCCAAATAAAGAGGAAATACGGCATATTTTACAGTACTACTACGATAAAGGCAAAAATGTATTTCAAGCCGCCAATAAAATTTGTGCAGTTTATGGACCCGATACAGTTTCCATTTCCACCGCACAATGATGGTTTCAACGTTTTTCGTTCTGGTGTAGAGGTGGTCGAAGATGCGCCACGCTCCGGAAGGCCTGTCATCGAAAATTGCGATAAAATCGCTGAATTGGTCGAAAGAGACCGGCATAGTAGCAGCCGTAGCATCGGTCAAGAGCTGGGCATGAGTCATCAAAAATTCATTTCAATTTCAATAAAAAAATTCAATAAAAATACCGCAAGACTTTTTTGACAACCCATTATTTCCTATGAAACGCTCTTCAAAACGGCAATGGTATAAGACTGTTGTAATCTCTATTGCTTTCATTCTTGGTTATTGTATATTTTGGTGTTACTCTTAGTGAATTTGTGTGTTTTATGTGTTCTGCAATATCATATAGGTTAGTTACGATCAGTTTAGACTCGTCGAAAGATATCGTAGTAATGCCATGTTATTAAGTTAAAATTTTTCTAAAAGTAGAGGGTGTCGACGCTTTCAAACCTGAGAAAGAAGAAGAAAGCTTATGATCTCTTGTTTCAAAGAAGAAGATTAACGGTCTTGAACAGCTGTAGAGAATTGCGTTCACGGCCAGGTAAACGGTTTGGTATTTATTTGGGTTTGGGTAACATTAACATTTCTTTTAAACCCAGAGGCTCCCTAAAAGGGGACACTGATCGGTGTGAATTATATATACTACCTCATAGAGAAAACAGATTAGGTTAAGGGTCCACAGCTGCATTTTGTGTATTCATACATTACATGCATTCCATATTCGACTTCGCCGTCGCTCATTTATCTCCCCTATTTCCGTATTTCTCGCACACTAATCTTTAACTCCAACGACAGAGTGCAAACACTCAAACATTAGAATATAAAGGAGAGTAAATGGCAGCTTATGCATTCTTGTAGCGCAGCAAGCAGACATCATCAGTCATTACTATGCTGAAGAGTGAACTTGCCGCCGCTGAATCCCGCTCATTTTCTACGACGCTAACAGAACTAACATATCAACCGATACAGTCTGCTAAGCTTCGTGGTCTTTTCGACGCATATGCCACGACTCCAGCGCTGTTGCCGGCATTTCATTGCGGCTTAACACAGTTCAGGTCAGACGAGACGAGTTGGGACGAGTGCGGGCCGCCCAGACCAGACCAGACCAGACCAATATAATGCGCGCGCGGCACGATTCACAAGTTGTCGAGCAAAGTAGGTCTGCATTTTTAATAGCGAGCGTTGATTCTGATTGTCTTTGGCTATGCATGTACTTAAATATGTATGTATGCACGTACTTTGTTGCATGCCACGCTTTAAAAATGCAGTTAGTCGGCGGTGTTGTCAATGTGCGTTGCATGCGGTGTGTGCTCACCCTTTTATGTTTTGACTCTACTTTTCCCTTCGCTTCTTTGGGGCCACACTTTGAGGCAAATGCGGATATGAATATAAATTGCGATTCTAGCTACATGCATAGAGCTGTCCCAGACTTCGACCGTCTGCTCGACACTCAAGCGACGGGAACTGTGGTACTTTGATAAGTGGCAATGGTATAAATCATTGTTGAGTTCGCGGAGTGCAGTGTGCGGCTGAAGTGTTTTCCAGCAAATGAGTTGACGGCTTTGCACGCGAGCGAGTAACGGCTGTAATAAGGAAAATAATTTAAATATGAAGCCATTAACGCGGACGTGATTATTTTGCTTAAAACTACAGGGTTTATGACGACAAATTTTATTTCAGAATACCTATTATAAAATGCGCAAACTGATAAGAAATTAAAAATATGAAGAAACGTTAACTGCGTACAGACGGACATGTCTAAATCGACTCAGCTCGCTCGGTCCTGCGACGTTTATTTCTGGGTGTTACAAACTTCGTGGCGAACTTAAGGTACCATACTATATTCAGCTACGCCATCAGCTGGTAGTCTTCCGGCAGTGCAACGATTTTCAAGCATGTATCGCGGCATCTTCAGCCAGTATTTCAGCTTCTGCAAGGCAATATACTATCTTTATACAAAATACTAAATTATAAGCCAACCGTTTACCTGGACAAAGGTTAAAGAACTGTTATAAAATGCGATAAGGGATGGGGAGTAAAATATTTATAACAGAATTTGTAAGGTAAGGAAAATAGGGATGCCACACATTGGATTGATCACAACAAATCTAATATGACTCTTGGAGCTAAATGTCAGGTAAAAATCGATCATCCTGTCATTTAGAGTACTAACATCAATTGCAGCAAAACCACACGAAAAAAATCGAAATAAATATAAAATTCACTAAGAACTAATAATATTTTATAAAAACTCGTTGAAGAATCAATATGTTAAAGTTAAACCACAATAACAGCACAAAAAGATATTATGGTCAAAACCTTAACGTAGGTTCGTACTTGACCCGAATCGTAAGAAGTACCAGACACTTTTAAAAGGACTGTCAATTAATTTAGAAAAATTTAATTTGAAAGCTAGCTTCAAGGTTAGCTATTTCCTATTAGAAAATAGTAAAAATTGCGTGAGTACATTAATTCAAAATCTTAATCGGCTGTACTTTCAACCTCACGCCATTTCCAATTCATTTTAAATGAGAAATGAAATGAACTCCCTCGCTTTAGAATGAAAATCACAATCTCTAAATATTTATGTATAAATAGAACACTTCAATATCGGTTTCGCTGCCGATTTTGATAAAGGGCATGATTTTTCTTTAGGTTTCACCCCTTTAAACTACCTTTACTGTTGCTTCAAAGGCTTTTTGACAGAGTACAATTTTGTAAACTGCCAAAGCAAACCCAATTTATTGTCAAATGTCGTCCCTTTTGCGCGTCCGTCGTCGCTGGCGCAATCATAGACGTGTACTTGCGACGGATTTAGATTGTTTGACTTAACAAGGGGTTCGCTGCTTTGCGCCCACACCAAATTTGATGCACTGCTCTATAGGCAGCTCGAATGAATGATGTGTGCGTACTTTTCTTACTCTTGTGTGTACTTACTTGTAAGTATACATACATACATATATCAAAGTAGGTACCCAGCAAACTACTATTTCCAAGTGTAATATTAATAGTAAATTAATCATTAAAAATGTGACGAGAAATGATCATTAATCTCTGTTATATATGGTTGACTTTTGAAAAATGAAATGTTTTGACCAAAAAGATGTTCTATAGTGTAAGAATGTCTAAAAGCGGCCGATCGTTTGAGTTTAGGTTTCGGTCGCTTATTTAATTTACCTGCAGCTGAGGTTGGAATCCACAATCTATTAGTTACGCATTTAACTCGTTTTGAACTAATTGAAGGGACAACAAATTAAGTAACAAATTTATATACATATATGTACTATATATGTCATAAAATATTTGATTTTTAAAAGTGGTAGGTAAAAATGGTGTCTTAAAGCCAAAAATTGAACAAAATTCCGTTTTTCTACACCTTTGATTTATAGTCTTGGCAAATAGCTTTTTCAAATAAATTCGGTTCCCATGGTTGTGGTTGGTAAGGTTTGACAACTTTTTATTTTCCATGTTTTTTTTAGTTTTTTTTTCTGAACCATCAACATCTCAAAAATACTGTGTTAAAGTTTTAGGTCATTCGGAGAAATTTTCGATTTTCCCAAATATGTCATTTTTAAAGTCGGTGACCAGCCTACAAGAAAAACTAATGCATCGATCGTTTTTAAATTTTGTACAAATATTTTACATATATATAGCTCTCGAATGACGTCGTTTTTCCAAAAAATATAATTTCTAAGAAGTTTACAATGACAAATAGGTCGATTTTTTCGTCTAAAATTGTCATTTTGGCTTGAAAATGTTACCAAAAATTGAAAAATTAAAAAAAACTCGACGTTAATTGAAAGACAAACTAATAAACTAAAGAAATCATTTTGATTTTTTGATTTCAGATAATCCAGTGATTCTGTAGGCTGGTCACCGCACCAAAACTTCTTTTCGAGGTGCCTGCAGAGATCGACGATAAATCCGTTATTCCTAGCTATTTTTCGATAAAACTTTTTTTAAGTACCCTTCAAATGTTGTACTTTCATATAATAGTAAAATAAACCTACAGCAATAATTTTTTCTAAAAAAATTCATGAAAAAAGGTCTTTTTTCGACGAAACAAACCTTAATAATAAGCCGTCATCGAGTAAATATGTACATAATCGAACTGAAATAAGTTTTATGTCTTTCTAATATCTATATCAGTCGCTTCCTTGGAGCTGCTTAAAAGATGAAAGAAGAGACGCTGAACCAATTTCTCTGCCACCATCCAAGTCATACAGCAAAAGACATGGACTAATTGAATCAAAGAGATAACCGAGTTGACGAAAATTACTGAATATGCTCTTGGCGTTCTATAGCTGGTCAAAAGAATTATAGTGGGAAATGGATCAAATTAAGTTAATCAATCATAATTAAACTAAATTTTTTGTTCGAATTATTTTAAGTGAATCTGAAACTATTCTTCTTCTCATTTGTTGGATCCGTTGTTATCGGAGAACTAAAGCATATACATAACTGCCACATAAACTGAACGATCGGTATTAAATTATTGTCTGGAATCTTTCTTTATTTGAGGAGATATCTTCATGAAATTTGAAATGGATTATTGATCAAAGCAGCGGTATAATCTCCCAACAAATTGTTCTGATACGACCACTATATTATATAGCTTCCATTCAAACTGAACGATCCAAATCAAACTCTTGTATGTAATCGTTTGAATTTGTGATGGCTTGAAGCTTCGGTGCAGCCGAAATGACGTTTTTCCTTGTTTTGGTATTTTTGGTTTACTGGGTTGCCATATATGTATGTATGTGTGCTCAAAGGCAGAACTTATTTTTCTTCCTTGCACTTTTCGCCAATACACATGCTGTGCGTTGTTTTTGTATGATGTGAAAAACTGCTTTTGTGCGAATTAAATCAAGCAAACAGTCATTGAAGGAAAAAGGCAAGTTACGCTGTTGGAATCGTCTATGCGCGGCATATTACGAGTATGTTAGCTCAGAAATCCATGTACTTTTCCGACATGAGTGCAGTGTACAAATGGGGACCGATTCGTGTGTCGACAAACAATAAAATGCAAATCGCTTTTGAAATTTCAACCTATGCTTGAATACACACTCACAAATAGGCACAAAAATGGCGCAGCGAAACCCTTTCAAATACATCCCTACATATGAAGGTTTACATAGGCATACATACTTACATATGTATGTATAGTATATATATATGAATGTATGAGGTAAAAGCGTAAAAGGTGCGTGGTAGATGGGATAAAAGCGATCTGGATGAAACGGTGGATAAAAGCACATATTATTGGTAACATATTTACACTAATATATGTAAATGTAAATGCCACTTACTTTTACATATGAAAATGGGGAAAAGAAGAAATAGATTTAATAATATGTAGATAAGTATATAAATATGTTTATATATGTAAGTACACACACATATTGTTCAATATATTTACTTCGTGAACCTTTTATGGGCAATTAACGGGGTATTCTGGTCTAGAAGCATGAATTTCAGGTAATTTTTAAAGTGTCGTAAAGAAAAGGCAATTAATATTTTTAGTATCCATTTTTTATTAGTTACTTGTTAATTTTAGAAGAGTATAGAAAAAAATTAAAAACTAAAAAAATTTCAAAAATTTCAAAAATTTCAAAAATTATGAGCTGACGAAGTGGGGGGTCTCTAAAAATTTCCACGTGACCATACCCATGATTTCAACCCTCCTAGTTATCTGAAACCAAAAAAAAAGATTATTAATCTAGAATAATGTCGCAATGGCCGGAACTACGGAAAAGTGGGAAAATTTTTTTTCACAAAATGGCGACTGCCTGAAAAAAAAGTTTTTTTGGATCACTTTTTCTGACTATTTCGAATTTTTTAAAAATAATAAAAATAAAAATTTGGGGATGGGGCTAGTTCCAACCATAGACAAGTCTATAAAGAAGACTCTATAAAAATTTCAAGTAAGTAAGTATAAAAATTTCAAGCGGTCCAGTAGAACCTGAGAAATCGTGGGTATCGTTCCGGAAAAGTTTTGAGAAAAACGCGTTTAAAGTTTCGCGTAAAGTCTTTTGTTCGATTAGTTCCGGCCGGACCAGTTTGGATGCCGGGTCAGAAAAATGACTATATCTCCGAAAATAATTTGAATTTTGAAAAATTCTCTTGTACACATATTCTTGAATATTTAAACTTTGAAAATATAAAAAAAAAATTCGTTTTTTTTTAATTTTTAGACCAGAATACCCCCTTTCTGTAAATTTTATTGTAGATCTGTTACATTATAATTTCGATAGCTAGTGGCATGTAAAATTAATTAACTCTCTGTTAAACATTCCATAATGAACATACTTACTCCGGAACAACGCTTCCAAATCGTGCAATTTTTTACCAAAATAATGGTTCAGTTTGCGTGACGCATCGCGTGCTGCGTCAACATTCGGTCGACATAATCGTTCAGCGGAATTGGTAATTCGAGCTAGAATTGATGGGTTTCGCACCACGTACTGATATTCTAGTGGATAATGTGCGCCGTCAGATATGCTTTACAGTGGGCACCACGGACGCTAAAGGTGGTATAGAGCAGAGTATCGAAGAAGGCCCGAATGTGTCTTTTCGTCATCGCGCACAACAATTAGAGCTGTGCCCATTCACTTTATGTAAAATTAAAGCAAGGAACTTGGTTTGTGGGCTTACAAACAATTTTTTCGGGGATAAAGCTAAATTTTGGTTGAATTTGTTCGTTAATAAACAAAATTGTCGCATTAAGAGTGAAGATAATCCACAATCCATTGTTGAGACGTCGTTACATCCTCAAAAAGTAACTGTTTGGTGTGCTTCCATGGGCAGAGGTAATCGTTGATCCATATTGCTTCAAAAATGAAGCCGGTCGTAATATGCCAGGCAAAGCGGAATGTTATAGAACCATGATGAATGGTTTTTTCCACGACCTCTAGTTCGAACAAAGTGGACGCTAACGAAGCAATCAATTTGTTCGTCGTGGGTCAGTGGCGTGACCTTAAAATTCGTAGAATTTACGACCACTGACACATTTATTGTGGGGTTACGCAGATACGCCCAAAACTATTGACGCCTCCGAAGAGTATATTTGATGCGTTGTTACGAACATATAGCCAGAAAAAGTGGACGAAAATTAGATCTCTCGGCTGGAATTTATTCGAGTCAGCCCCAGCCAGCTAAATTCTTGAACTTCATATTAAATATTCTTCAAAACCACATGTATAAAACAACACTCTTTACTTCTTTGGAATATTATAAAATTAGTAAAATATGTTAAAGGACTTATCGGTTCAAGCAGAGAGAATTCTACTAATGACACGGATTTAAACTTTAATCCATCGCTAATCATATAGATTTCTCCATGATTGCGGTTAACAACTATACCAATAATAAATTTGCCATACTTGAGAAAATAATATATTACATTCATTTTATCTGTACTGTAAAAATTTCATATATATTTATTTGCAATCTTTTTTTTTACAAATTTTTTAAATACATTAATAGTGACAGGATTGATTGTTCTCCATTTAGACTAATCAATATATTCTTAAATTATTTTATTTGCTTAAACTTCTTAAAACTACTTAAAATCTATATGGAAGATGCAAAATGTGAGTTCGTTTTAAGCGTCTAGCATCCACACTGTTGTCCAGTAAATTTATTGCAAGTAAGTTTTCATGATTAGACAATCTATCTAAATACTTTCAACAAGATTTGCAGATTTCGTCTTTAACAAAAGGTATATTTAAGTCTTTGTGGATTTCGAAGTTGCTTACATACCAAGGAGCACTTACAATGCTTCTTAAAGTTTCCGATTGATACCTTAGGAGGATTTCAATGTTGGATATACTCGCCGTACCCCATAACTGCATTGCATACGTCCATATTGGCTTACGGATTGACTTGTAAAGTCGTACTTTATTTTCAAGGTTAAGTTGTGATCGCCGACCTAAAAGCCAGTACATTTTTTTAGTTTTAAATTTGATCTGCTCCGTTTTTTCTTTTATGTGTATCTTCCAAGTGAGACGTCTGTCCAAATAAAAACTAAGGTATTTCACAGTTTCACTTTCAGGTATTATGGAGCCATTTAATGTTACGGGGGGACATTTCTCAGTCCTTAACGTAAACGTTATTTGAACGGATTTCTGCGTATTTACTTCTATTTTCCAATTCTTTAGCCATTTTTCGACAATATTAAGTTGTTCTTGTAAGTGAAGTGAGGCATCATCATCATATCATCAGCATAAGTTGCTACTTCTAAGCCATTAGCGATCGGTAGGTCAGCTGTAAATATTGTATATAATACGGAGCCCAAGACGCTCCCTTGGGGAACTCCAGCGTCAATCGAGTAAAGCTCAGAAAATGCATCCTTTTCCTTGACATAGAACGTACGATTGCTTAAAAATGATTTTATAAGTAGTAGGTAGTAGGTAGTAGTAGTAGCAGTAGTAGGCAGTAGGCGCTGGAAATCGTTTCTTTATTTTATAAAGTAACCCATATAAAGTGCCATACTTTATCAAATGCTTGTTTAACATCTAAAAAGACCCCACGGCAGTATTGCTTATATTCGAAAGCACTCGTGATAATTTTAACAATTCGATGACATTGCTCTGGAGTTCCATGCCTCCTTCTAAACCCAAACTGGTTTTCAGGTAATATGTTTTGGTCCTCTAAAACAGGTAACATTCTCTTTAAAAATATATTTTCAAATATTTTAGAGAAGGTGGCCAGTAAACTGATTGGACGGTATGAAGAAGGGCAGTGCTCCGGTTAATTAGGTTTTGGAATTATTATTTCAGCGCATTTCCATTGACTTGGATAGTGGTCGAGTCTGAGCATAGCATTGTAGATGTAAGTAAGTAGTCTGATACATTTTTGGGGCAGGTGTCCAATAGTAAGACCATCAATTTTATCAAAACCAGGCGATTTTTTAAGTTTAATTTTCTTTATTTCAAAAGCATCGGCTTTCTCTTGATTATCTCTGTACCTGTGACCATAACTATTTTCTATAATCGTGTTTCTCCTAGTGGGTCTCTTTAGATATTTTGTTGCCTTCCACAGGTTATGTTCAGGGTTGTTTGCATGGGGATCTAAATTTCTTAGATACTCTGATGTTTCTTGATCTTTTATTTCTCGTAGTTTGGACTTCAAATCATTGGTTGCTTTGTTCAAAATTCTTTTCGTCAAGAGGACTCCGACTAATTTGCCATCTTTTCCTGAGTAATCTTTTTTCTTTTATTAGCCGTCTTAATTAAAGGGGGAAATGGTTTTTTAACTTCGTTAACACTTGATTGTAAAGTGAAAAGCAATCCCGCTACATGAGTAGTAAGTCAATCTCATTGCCAGGTTTTAACGGTATATCTAAACTAGTTCGATTCACAAGTCAGTTTATAAATGCTGCTATATCCGTATTTTGCGTAATAATCTTATATGGTTTTTCCATACTTGAGACAGTAGTCCCAAAAGTTGCCAAATTTTCATTGTTTTAAATAGCAGGAGTAATTCATTGATTAATCCAAAGTAAACAGAGTAGATTGAATGATTGATAAACATCAACAATAATAACATCATATATTAATTAACATCAAATTAAGCGAAAGGGAGATTTATTTTTTATTTGAGTACCTTTGATTTCTTCAGGCAATATCATCTCGTGATATGGCCGCTACGGTAAGCAGTGTATGTATGTGGTGGCAAGCCGATGCGACAGAAGCACTGATTCATGGTTATACATGTTTGGAAAAGTACCATCAGTTCGGATTACTATAAACGTTTTCGAAACGCCCTGACCACCTTTTCCGGAGTAAATACGAGGTGAGTATCCTGACAAGATAGCCCGTGAGGCTGAGGATAAATCGTTTTATACCGCGGAAAGTCCATACCAAAAGGGTATATAATGAGAAGTGTAAATTTCCTTGAATCTTTCTGAGCTCCAGAGGTTTATCCATGTTAGAACATGCTCTTCGCGCCGAGTATGATTTTTAACGTGCAGCGATTATAAGCTGGCTACTAAGTCTGACCGACAAGGGACGAAAAGCGGAGCAAACACACCCAGATCCATTTTTGACTTATCACTTTTACGACTTTTTCTAGCTTAAAGAAATTCAATTAACAGTATTGTACTCATGAAATACGGGGTTGCCCGCCTTCTTTAGTTCATATAAGTATGCATATATAAGTTTCCAACAATAATAATAGTAATAATGCGAATATAAGTAATGGGTTTAACAAATAATACGTGTTTAATAATCTCCGATATACTTGTATAACACTCCGCTTTCGTGTTGCGCTCCCAAAGTACTACTTTATTTTCCATTCTATTTTTCTTATTTCTCAGCAACCCACGAATCACACACATAACCTTTACATATATGTATATGTATATATATTTGTGTGTGTAACATACCAATGAGTGCATAGAAACAACAAACATGGAACGACTTGGTAGAGCAGGCAAATGCCAGGGCGAAGGCAAGCCTTGAAGTGACGGCGTGTTGTGTAGCACGTTATTGTGGCATGCATATTTCATGTAGCAATTCAAAGGAGCATAAGAAATCTATAAAAAATTCATGTAAAATCAATATGAGAATAGCACGCCTGCTGGGAGCATGCTTGAAAGAGCTGCTGCGAATTAGAAGCAGGGTGTTGGCAGTTGAGGCCAACCTATGCATTGTCCGGTGAGGGAAGACATTTTGTTATGCGCTTATGGGACTAATAAGACCGAAAACGCGCCACATAATGCCTATCCGTCTTCCTAAACAGTTAGGAGTGGATGACTGCAGTCACTGGCTGGTTGGTAGCATATTCTAACAATATCTGGTTGCGTTTATTTGCAACATTTCTGCTGATGATAAGCAACAAATTTAAGGAATGAAAATATTATAAAACCCACAGCAATAACAAAAATATGGTGTGAGCACTCACTCAATAGTTTAAATATACATAACTCTCTCTGTGAGCTTTAAGTGTGTATGTAAGTATGTGCATAAGTATATTGTTTGCGTAATGAAAACAGCAATCGCTTTTTGGCAACAAGCAAATGTACTTGAACATACGTACATATACATATGTATACTTGTATGTAATTGTTGCACAAACAAAGACGTTACGAAAGCACAACAGGACGAAACGAGCGTACATGCTGTCGCTGAAAGCAGTAACCGCACGCTTGACTTAATTTCGTCGTCCTATTTCCCATTATTCTCCTTTCTGTGACATTCTATTCTGCTCTGCTCTGTACTGTTCGATGGTTATGTGTGCTTGTGGCAACATTCGTTGTCGGACGCAGTCAAAATATGTCAGCAGCTCTTGCTCGCTTCAAAAATGTGGTGCAGACAGAATAAATATTTTTTCATTTCGTTTATTCATATTTGAGACATGAATTTGCATTCTTAATTTTCTCTGTTATTGCAAATTACTAAAAATATAGATACTTAGCGTGACATGGATTTCTGGAGCAACTGAAGTGAGTGGAATAATATTTTATTCCATTCCATGCACGATATTGTATTATTATGTAATTTGTTGTTTTATTCAGACATTAAGTATTAGCACTTTTAAGGTTCATATACTTGTATGTACATATATATAATATGTATGTATCCCTAACCTTTATTCTAGAACCAAAGCCGGGGAAATACTTTTAGGTGTAAAACCAATTATTTAGAGTGAAGTAAAGTGAAGCCGGATGTTCGAAAATCCTGATATTAGTTATATAGGGGCTACGCCAAGTTATCGCTCAAATTTATCTATTTTAGGCAGAAATTTACATTGTTATAACTCACATATTGGCCGATATATGCGGTACAAAGTAACCCGAAATTTGAAAATCTTTATTTTAAGTAGGTATATGGTGGCTAAGGGAAGTATTGGTCCGATTCAACCCCTGAATACATAAGAGAAGGATTATCCCTCAATTTCGTTATATACATATATCATATATATATATATTGACCGATATTTTCGATCAAAAGTCAACTATAGGTACCGGGGTATATATATTCGGCAGCTAGGGGCTTGACATAGTTCAGCGAATTAAAAGACAGCGGCTACGCTGGCTGGGTCATGTTGTGAGGATGGACAAAAATACTCCAGCTCTGAAAGTATTCGTCGCAGTACCCGCCGGGGGGAGCAGAGGAAGTGGAAGACCTCCACTCCGTTGGAAGGACCAAGTGGAGAAGGAGCTGGTTTCGCTTGAAATATCCAATTATCGCCACGTAGCGAGAAGAAGAAGCAACTGGCGCGCTGTTGTTAACTCGGCTATAATCGCGTAAGCGAGTTTAAAATTGTGCTATACGGGAAGTAGCCGTGGTTGTTTGCCGATTTCGTTAATTTTCATAATATGACATAAGAATGTAAGAAGAATTGTACGTACTAAATTTTGTCGAAATCAGTCAGTCGGATCCCGAGATATGGGATTTCACCAAAAAGTGGGCGGTGCCTCGCCCGTCGTCCAATTTTCACACCGGCTCCCATAAAACTCTCATACCATCTCGGTGGTGAAATTTGATGCCTCTGGCGTATTTAGCTATTGATTTATCGCGTTTTTAGGATTACCATTATACGGGAAGCGGATTATCATCCGATTTCATCCATTTTCCCACTGTCGGTAGAAGTTCTTATAATATTCAAGCTTAGCAAATTTGGGTGTTGTAGCTTTAGTGGTTTAGGAGATATGTACATTAAACTTGTTAAAGGGCGGGCCCCCCCCCTTTTACTAAAGTTTTTGCCTACAAGTGCCCCTTGCTACTGCAATCCTTTGTACCAAATTACAGTTTTATATTTTCATTTAGTGCTTAGTTATGGCACTTTATATGTTTTCGGTTAATGGCGATTTGTGGGCGTGGCAGTAGTCCGATTACGCCCATCTACGAACTAGAACTTTTTTTGTACTAAGAAACCTGCATACCAAGTTTCATCGAGATATCCCAATTTTTATTAAAGTTACAGCTTGCACGGACGGACGGCTACATTGAAGCTATGTATAGTTGTCCAATCTGAACAATTACTTCGAAAATTGTAGCGATTTTGAAGTGATGTTATTTTTCTTGTAGATCTTGTCGCGTAGAACGATAATCCAATTTTGGATTTTGTCAAATATCCCTAAATCTCGTATTAATCATAAAAAAAACTATTTTTCTTACTTTTGCGTACTATTAGCTCATATAATTTATCAAAAGTCTCTAAAGCTAATTAGATTCCGTTCTCAACATGCCTCTAAGACAGTTGAATGGTAATTGGGCACGTAGTGATGAGGATAAGGCAAATTGCTTTGCAAATCACCTAGAAAAGGTATTTCAACCCAATTGCC